>NC_088409.1:81252537-81380037 GCF_034236695.1 Oncorhynchus nerka | reverse complement strand
AGAGGAGAGAGGCTGGGAGAGAGGAGAGAGACTGGGAGAGAGGAGAGGAGAGAGGAGAGGAGAGAGGCTGGGAGAGAGGAGAGAGACTGGGAGAGAGAATCCTTCCTTCTCTCTTCTATTAATATTTGATGGGGTGATGACTGAAGCCAGCGCGGTGAATTCTGAACGAGTGTGACAGCTGCAACTGCTCAGAGATGAGAGGGTTACTGCGGAGACCAGCAACAGGAAGAGCAGGGGGATTTGGGGAAAAACAGAACAAACAGTACACAGACCTGCAGACTAAACACAGTTTTCATCCTGGCTAAATACCTACTCAGAGACAGAGAGGGGGAAAGAGGGAGAGAAAGAGAGAGGGAGAGGTCCAGTTCCAAAAAGGGTCCAGTTGCCAGGACCACGAATACAAATTCCATCTAGACATCATTGCCCTAGAGCACACAAAAAACGATACATATCTTGGCCTAAACATCAGCGCAAAAGGTAACTTTTGAGAGAAGGCAAGAAGGGCCTTCTATGCCATCAAAAGGAACATAAAGTTTGACATACCAATTAGGATCCGGCTAAAAATACTTCAATCAGTTATAGAGCCCATTGCACTTACTGGTTATGAGGTCAGGAGTCCGCTCACCAACCAATTAGGCCGATACCCGCTAATTATCAAAATCCAGAAAAGAGATGTTAAATTCTGCAACCACCTAAAAGGAAGCGATTCCCAAAACTTCCATAACAAAGCCATCACCTACAGAGAAATTAACCTGGAGAAGAGTCCCCTAAGCAATCTGGTCCTGGGGCTCTGTTCACAAACACAAACAGACCCCACAGAGCCCCAGGACAGCAATACAATTAGACCCAGCCAAATCATGAGAAAACAAAAAGACAATTAGAATACTATTTGGCCCTTAACAGAGAGTACACAGTGGCAGAATACCTGAACACTGTGACTGACCCAAGCTTAAGGAAAGCTTTGACTATTGTACAGACTCAGTGAGCATAGCCTTGCTATTGAGAAAGACTGCCGAACGCAGACCTGGCTCTCAAGAGAAGACAGACTATGTAAACACTGCCCACGAAATGAGGTGGAAACTGAGCTGCACTTCCTAACCTCCTGCCAAATGGATGACCATATTAGAGACACATATTTCCCTCAGATTACACAGACCCACAAAGAATTTGAAAACAAATACAATTTTGATAAACTCCCGTATCTATTGGGTGAAATACCACGGTGTGCCATCACAGCAACAAGATTTGTGACCTGTTGCCACAAGAAAAAGGCAACCAGTGAAGAACAAACCATTGTAAAAACAACCTATATTTATGCTTATTTATTTTCCCTTTTGTACTTTTACTATTTGCAACACTGTATATATTCTTTATTCTTTTGGAACTTTTGTGAGTGTCATGTTTACTGTACATTTTTTAAATTGTTTATTTCACTTTTGTTTATTATCTATTTCACTTGCTTTGGCAATGTTAACATATGTTTCCCATGCCAATACAGCCTGTTAAATTTAAATTGAAATTGAAATTGAGAGAGAGAGCGAGATACAGACATGGTGTGGTAATCTGTGATAGTGTGTTAGGGTTGACGGAAGACAGGGAGACAGCAGCCTATGGTTCTATGTTACTACAGCCTACTACAACATACGCTCATGCACACACAAGCTTACATACACGCGCAGACACACACACAGAGTCACACATGCACGCCTCAAATGGGCACATTGAAATATTGATGGAGGCTCTTTCCTTGACTTGATGAAAAATCACCCTGTGATAAATGTTTCATCGGTCACGATGCATCACCTCCCGTTTCTAAAAGATACAGCAATAGCTGAGGATACACAAACACAGAATGTCTGAGAAAAATAGAAAGCTTAAGTCTACGACAGAGATTCATCTCTGTCTCTCCCTCGCTCTCTTCTTCTCTCTCCTTCTCTCTCCTTCTCTCTCTCCCTCGCTCTCTCCTTCTCTCTCCTTATCTCTCCTTCTCTCTCCTTATCTCTCCTTCTCTCTCCCTCACTCTCTCCTTCTCTCTCCTTCTCTCTCCCTCGCTCTCTCCTTCTCTCCTTCTCTCTCCTTCTCTCTCCCTCGCTCTCTCCTTCTCTCTCCTTTTCTCTCCCTCGCTCTCTCCTTCTCTCTCCCTCGCTCTCTCATTCTCTCTCCTTCTCTCTCCCTCGCTCTCTCCTTCTCTCTCCTTGCTCTCCTTCTCTCTCCCTCGCTCTCTCCTTCTCTCTCCTTCTCTCTCCTTCTCTCTATTTCTCTCTCCCTCGCTCTCTCCTTCTCTCTCCTTCTCTCTCTCTATCTCTCCTTCTCTCTCCATCGCTCTCTCCTTCTCTCTCCTTCTCTATCCTTCTCTCTCCTTCTCCCTCACTCTCTCCTTCTCTCTCCCTCGCTCTCTCCTTCTCTCTCCTTCTCTCTATTTCTCTCTCCCTCGCTCTCTCCTTCTCTCTCCTCTCTCTCTATCTCTCCTTCTCTCTCCATCGCTCTCTCCTTCTCTCTCCTTCTCTATCCTCTCTCTCCTTCTCCCTCGCTCTCTCCTCTCTCCTTCTCTCTCCTTCTCTCTCCCTCGCTCTCTCCTTCTCTCTCCTTCTCTCTCCTTTGCTCTCTCCTTCTCCCTCACTCTCTCCTTCTCTCTCCTTCTCTCTCCTCTGCTAGTTATAAACATATTACCTGTGATTTTTGTTTAGGTGGATATAGCATTAATACATTCCCGGTCATAATAGTTCTTCAAGATTTTGGGTAGTTTTTATGACAGGGCATAAACTGAGGTTGGGCTGTGCTACAAATCAAATCAAATCAAAGTTTACTTGTCACGTGCGCCGAATACAACAGGTGTAGGTAGACCTTACAGTAAAATGCTTACTTACAGGCTCTAACCAATAGTGCGAAAAAAGGTGTGTGTGTGTGTGTGTGTGTGTGTGTGTGTGTGTGTGTGTGTGTGTGTGTGTGTGTGTGTGTGTGTGTGTGTGTGTGTAGGTAGGTAGGTAGGTAGGTAGGTAGGTAGGTAGGTAGGTAGGTAGGTAGGTAGGTAGGTAGGTAGGTAGGTAGGTAGGTAGGTAGGTAGGTAGGTAGGTAGGTAGGTAGGTAGGTAGGTAGGTAGGTAGGTAGGTAGGTAGGTAGGTAAGTAGGTAAGTAAAGAAATAAAACAACAGTAAAAAGACATTTGAAAATAACAGGAGCAAGGCTTTATACAGACACCTGTTAGTCAGGCTTATTGAGGTAGTCTGTACATGTAGGTATGGTTAAAGTGACTATGCATATATGATGAACAGAGAGTAGCAGAAGCATTAAAAGAGGGGTTGGCAGGTGATGGGACACAATGCAGATAGCCGGTTAGCCAATGTGCAGGTGCCCTGGTTGGTCGGGCCATTTGAGGTAGTATTTACATGAATGTATAGTTAAAGTGACTATGCATATAAGATAAACAGAGAGAAGCAGCAGCATAAATGGTAGCAACATTCTGACATACTGTATGTGTCAGACATGAATTTAACACTAACCCACCTTACTGTATGTGTTAGACATGAACTTAACACTAACCCACCCTACTGTATGTGTCAGACATGAATTTAACACTAACCCACCCTACTGTATGTGTTAGACATGAACTTAACACTAACCCACCCTACTGTATGTGTTAGACATGAACTTAACACTAACCCACCCTACTGTATGTGTCAGACATGAATTTAACACTAATCCACCTTACTGTATGTGTCAGACATGAACTTAACACTAACCCACCCTACTGTATGTGTGTCTCCCACCTGTAGCACACGCTCCAGCAGGTATATCTCTCTAGTCACCCCCAAAACCAATTCTTTCTTTGGCCGCCTCTCCTTCCAGTTCTCTGCTGCCAATGACTGGAACGAACTACAAACATCTCTTAAATTGGAAACACTTATCTCCCTCACTAGCTTTAAGCACCAACTGTCAGAGCATCTTACAGATTACTGCACCTGTACATAGCCCACCTATAATTTAGCCCAAACAACTACCTCTTTCCCAACTGTATTTAATTTATTTATTTATTTTGCTCCTTTGCACCCCATTATTTTTATTTCTACTTTGCACATTCTTCCATTGCAAAACTACCATTCCAGTGTTTTACTTGCTATATTGTATTTACTTTGCCACCATGGCCTTTTTGCCTTTACCTCCCTTCTCACCTAATTTGCTCACATTGTATATAGACTTGTTTTTTTTACTGTATTATTGACTGTATGTTTGTTTTACTCCATGTGTAACTCTGTGTCGTTGTATGTGTCGAACTGCTTTGCTTTATCTTGGCCAGGTCGCAATTGTAAATGAGAACTTGTTCTCAACTTGCTTAAATAAAGGTGAAATAAAAAAATAAAATAAAAATGTGTTAGACATGAACTTAACACTAACCCACCCTACTGTATGTGTTAGACATGAACTTAACACTAACCCACCCTACTGTATGTGTTAGACATGAACTTAACACTAACCCACCCTACTGTATGTGTTAGACATGAACTTAACACTAACCCACCCTACTGTATGTGTTAGACATGAACTGTAACACTGAACTTAACACTACCCAACTGTATGTGTCAGACATGAACTTAACACTAACCCACCCTACTGTATAGACATGTCTAGACATGAACTTAACACTAACCCACCCTAATGTATGTGTTGTTAGAGACATGAACTTAACACTAACCCACCCTACATGAACTTAACACTAACCCACCCTACTGTATGTGTCAGACATGAACTTAACACTAACCCACCCTACTGTATGTGTCAGACATGAACTTAACACTAACCCACCCTACTGTATTTGTCAGACATGAAATTGACACCTATGCATGTTTGTACCAGTAGGTAGACTAAGTTACAAGGAAATTGTGAATACCTATTTACCTAAATTAGCATTTTTGTGCTTCATATTCAAATAATCTTTAAGTAACGTCATTGAGTTACACAATACATGTTTAAATGCTTTAGTGTGATTTGGACATGAAGTGTGAAAATGCTAATATACAGTGTCTTCAGAAATGTTTCACACCCCTTGACCTTTTCCACTGTTTGTCGTGTTTCAAGGTGGGATTCAAATGGATTTAATTGTCTTTTTTTGTCAACAATCTACACAAAATACTCTAAGTAGTAAATGAATTGAAGAAAGTTTGTAAAAAAAACTTGTGAAATATAAAACAATAATATATATTGATTAGATAAATATTCAACCCCCTGAGTCATTACATGTTAGAATCACCTTTGGCAGTGATTACAGCTGTGATTCTTTCTGCTGATGTCTCTAAGAGCTTTGAACACCTGGATTGTTCAGTATTTGCCCATGATTCTTGAAAAAAAATATTAAAGTTGGTTGTTGATCATTGCTAGGCAGACGTTTTCAAGTCTTGCCATACATTTTCAACCTGATTTAAGTCAAATCTGTAACTAGGCCATTCAGGAACATTCAGTGGCATCTTGGTAAGCAACTCCAGTGTATATTTGGCCTGTTTTAGTTTATTGTTCTGCTGAAAGGTGAAATGATCTCCCAGCGTCTGGTGAAAAGCAGACTGAACCAGGTTATCCTCTAGGATTTAGCCTGTGCTTAGCTCTATAACGTTTCTATTTCTCTGAAAAACTCCCTAGCCAATGGCAAGCATACCAATAGCATGATACAGCCACCACCATGCTTGAAAATATGAGGTACTCAGTGAGGTGTTGCGTTGGATTTGGCCCTTTGCATTCAGGACATAAAGTTAATTGCTTTGCCACATTTTTTGCAGTTTTACTTTAGTGCCTTATTGCAAACAGGATGCATGTTTTCGAATATGACAATTTTGTACCGGCTTCCTTCTTTTCACTCTGTCATTTAGGTTAGTATTGTGAAGTAACTACAATGTTGTTGATCAATTCCCAGTTTTCTCCTATCACAGCCATTAAACTCTGTAACATTTTAAAGTCACCATTGTCCTTGTGAAATCCCTGAGCAATTTCCCTCCTCTCCGGCAACTGAGTTAGGAAAGACACCTGTATCTTTGTAGTGACTGGGTGCACTGATACACCATTGACACTTCAATTGATAACTTCACCATGCTCAATGGGATATTTTTACCCATCTGCCAATAGGTGCACTTCTTCGTGAGGCATTGGAAAACTTAACAAAGGGGTTGAATATTTATTGACTCAAGACATTTCAGCTTTTCATTTGTAATTAATTGTCACGCACACTCCCGTTCCCTCTCTCCGGTGCTCGACCTCGGCGGTCTACTAACCACCAGTCCTGGCAACACACATTACTCACACCTTCTCCCCATCATCTGGGTGCTCCACACTCTATTCTGCAGTGGACTGCGCTGGGAAGACCTGACGGAGATGGCATGTCGGGATGACAGCATATCCTTGGACGCTATCATTGCGATGGCCATCCGTCTGGATAACCTTCTTCTGGGGTGCCGGTGTCCACCTTGCCTCCCTCCTTTGGGTGTCCTGAGGCAGAGCCTGAACCCATGGAGGTAGGGGCCACACACCTCTCTGCGGCATCGCTGGAGACAGCTGGGGCTCTGTCCCTATTGCGGCCAGGAGGTGCACCAGCTTCAGCAGTGTCCGGTGCGTCCCAACCCGGGGTCCACTAGAGTCCACTACCCCAGGGTAGGCGTGAGTATTCCATTATCATAGTTTTCCTCCAAACACTTTCTGGTTCCCATGTCACTGGCTGGCTGACCCTCAAGTGTTGTCTCTATAGCTCTAGTGGACTCCGGTGGCGCTGGGAACTTCATGAACTTAACTTCATACTTGCTCTCCTTTCCCTGTCCAAGCCCTGGATACGCGACCATTGGGATCCGGCACAATTACGCATATCACAGCATCACTCACCCTCACAGTGGGAACCATACACCAAGAAAGCCTTCCCTTCATCATCACCACCGTACAAAGTCATCCTCGGCCTCTCGTGGCTCCAACTTCATAACCCCACCATCTCCTGGTTGAGGATGAGAATCACCGCCTGGGGACCAGGATCCCGGAGGACCTGCTTTCCCACGCCCTGTGGTCCCACGTTGATGGAGGATCCTGTGAGTGCCCTCCAGCCTATGAATCTATCGTCCCGACTCGTTGGCCCTGTGTGTTGGGATGAAGATGTGGACATCCACCAGGCTCTAGAGAGGGTACCTGCTCCTGCTATCGTCCCTCTAGAGTGCATCTATGCCCCACAGGTGTCAGAGATCAAATGTTGACCTGAGCACAAACATCTCTTGCTGCTGGAAACCCAGGTATCACTCACACCATCCAATCCCTCCGATAAATACTGGTGGCCCACCTTGGCGCAGGACGTCGCTCACTATGTCAACTCTTGCATCGTATTTATCCAATCCAATCCTCCCGGCACTCTCCAGCAGGGAAACTACTTCCCTTTCCCGTGCCTCAGCGGCTTTAGTCACATCTGTCAATACACTTTGTAGTTGATTTCCCCCTTTCTGAGGGTTATACCACTATTATGGTTGTTGTTGACAGATTCTCTAAATCCTGCCATTTTATCCCTCTCTCTGGTCTACCTACCACTCTCTAGGTCACTGAGGCACTATTCCAGTAGGTCTTCCGGCAATATGGCCTTCCGGAGGACATTGTTTCCGACCATGGTCCCCAATTCAAATCGCAGGTCTGGAAAGCCTTTATGGAGAAGCTGGGGGCCGCAGTCAGCCTCACATCCAGGTACCAACCTCAGTCCAAAGGGCAGGTGGAGAAGACCAACCAGGAGCTGAGGAGGTTCCTAAGGAGTCACTGCCAGGACCAGCAGGGGGAGTGGACCTGGATCCTTCCCTGGGCAGAATACACCCAGAAATCACTTTGTTACTCCTCCACCGGGCTGACTCCCTTCCATTACGTCCTGGGATATCAACTGGCCCAGCCTCTGTGGACTCCGAGCCAGACCGAGGCCCCTGCAGTGGACAAGTTTTTCCGAAATACAGAGGAGGTGTGGAACGCCACCCACGTGAGGCTACAGCTCGCTGTCCGCCGTCAGAAGGATCAGGCACACCACCACCGCAGTGAGGCTCCCGTGTTCAAACCTGGTGATCGCGTCTGGCTCTCCACCATGAACCTCCCGGTCCGCCTTCCCTGCTGGAAGCTGAGCACCTGTTTTTTAGGGCCCTTCAAGGTCCTCCAAAGGATTAATGAGGTAACTTACCATTTACAACTCCCCACCAACTACCGGATCTCACCCTCTTTTCATGTTTCCCTCCTCAGGCCGGTGGTTCCTGGTCCACTTGCTGATCCTGTCCCCTGTGACACCCCTCCGCCTCCCCTGGACATCGATGGGTCCCATGCCTATGCCGTCAGGCCCCAGCTGGACTCATTGGGGTCGTGGGGGTTGGCTTCAGTACCTGGTGGACTGGGAGGGGATCGGCCCAGAGGAACCGTACCCCTCCCAGTCCGGCGGCCGACATCCTGGACCCCAACATTGTCCACAATTTCCATCTCCGCGGTCCGGACCGGCCCACTCCTCGCCCTCGGGCCATCCTTCTGGGTGGTGTTGTCCTGCTGCTGGAGCCGCATGTCGGGGGGACACTGTCACACCTACTCCCATTCCCTCTCTCTGGCGCTCAACGTTGCCAGTCAACTGACCACAGGTCCTGGCAACCCAAGTTACGCACACCTGGCAACCATTATTACACACACCTGCTCTCCATCGTTATGCACACCTGTACTTCCTCATTACCTTGATTACTTACCTTTTATTTAGCCCTCAGTAGCTTCTGTCTTCAGGCAGTATTGGTTTTGTTCACATTCAGTACACTTCTCCTGTTTTGTTTATCTGCTTATTGTCAATATTAAACTCACCTTCTGCACCTGCTTCCTGACTCTTAGCCTATACATTACATTAATTTGTAAACTTTTCTACAAACAGAATTCCACTTTGACATTATTAGGTCAGTGACATACAATCTCAATGTAATCCATTTTAAATTCAGGCTGGAACACAACAAAACGTAAAGGGGTGTGAATACTTTCTGAAGGCCAGTGGCGGTCGGTGCCGTTTATGATGCGGGAGGCCAATCATTCTTTTTGAGCATGGCCTTATTTCTATACAACATATTCAAAGACTGTCATTCATATTCCATTCACCCAGCTCAATCTAAAATTGATACGTTTAGATTTAAACATGATACTACAACCCATCATGAGGTTGCTACAACCTAGCCTATGAATGACAGTTTACAACGTACACTACCGTTCAAAAGTTTGGGGTCACAAGCCTGATCACCAACAACAACGACACAGCCTATAGGGAGGAGGTCAGAGACCTGGCCGTGTGGTGCCAGGACAACAACCTCTCCCTCAATGTGATCAAGACAAAGGAGATGATTGTGGACTACAGGAAAAAGAGGACCGAGCGCGCCCCCATTCTCATCGACGGGGCTGCAGTGGAGCAGGTTGAGAGCTTCATGTTCCTCGGTGTCCACATCACCAGCAAACTAACATGGTCCAAGCACACCAAGACAGTCATGAAGCGACAAAACCTATTCCCCCTCAGGAGACTGAAAAGATTTGGCATGGGTCCTCAGATCCTCAAAAGGATCTACAGCTGCACGATCATCCTGAACGGTTGCGTCACTGCCTGGTATGGCAACTGCTCTGCCTCCGACCGTAAGGCACTACAGAGGGTAGTGCTAACGCCCCAGTACATAACTGGGACCAAGCTTCCTGCCATCCAGGACCTCTATACCAGGCGGTGTCAGAGGAAGGCCCTAAATATTGTCAAAGTCTCCAGCCACCCTAGTCATAGACTGTTCTCTCTGCTACCGCACGGCAAGTGGTACCGGAGTGCCAAGTCTAGGTCTTAGAGGCTTCTAAACAGCTTCTACCCCCAAGCCATAAGACTCCTGAACATCTAGTCAAATGGCTACCCAGACTATTTGCATTGCCCCCCTCCACACCACTCTCTGTTGTCATCTATGCATAATCACTTTAATAACTCTACCTACATGTACAAACTACCTCAATTAACCGGTGCCCCCGCACATTGACTCTGTACCGGCACCCCCCTGTATATATGGTTTGTTTTTACTGCTGCTCTTTACTTACTTGTTACTTTTATCTCTTATTCTTATCCATATTTTGGGGGGAAACTGCATTGTTGGTTAGGGGCTCGTAAGTAAGCATTTCACTGTAAGGTCTACACCTCTTGTATTCGGCGCATGTGACTAATTCAATTGGATTTGATTTGACATAGAAATGTTCTTGTTTTTGAAAGTAAAGCAAATTTTGTCTATTAAAATAACATCAAATTGATCAGAAATACAGTGTAGACATTGGCAATGTTGTAAATTATTATTGTAGTCATTTACAATGGAATAGCTACAAAGGCATACAGAGGCCCATTATCAGAAAACATCATTCCTGTGTTCCAATGGCACGTTGTGTTAGCTAATCCAAGTTTATCCTTTTAAGAGGCTAATTAATCATCAGAGAAACCCTTTTGCAATTATGTTAGCACAGGTGAAAACTGTTGTCCTGATTAAAGAAGCAATAAAACTGACCTTCTTTAGACTACTTGAGTGTCTGGAGCATCAGCATTTGTGGGTTAGAATAGAGGCTCATAATGGCCAGAAACAAATAACTTTTTGATGAAACTAGTCAATCTATTCTTGTTCTGAGAAATGAAGGCTATTCCATGCGAAAAATTGCCAAGAAACTGAAGATCTCGTACAACGCTGTGTACTACTACCTTCACAGAACAGCACAAACTCTCTAACCAGAATAGAAAGAGGAGTGGGAGTGGGAGGCTTGTTCACACACACACACACACACACACACACACACACACACACACACACACACACACACTCTCATCATAGTCAGATAACTGAGAAAATAGACACCTTTTTCCTCCCTCGCTTACTAATATGTAATTGACTGCTTTATGTATGTCTCCTGTGAGCATTGGAGGGCATGTTTCTGTACACAATCATTCATTTCTGTTGAATTGTTCTCCATCAGCCACCAGGGATTTTATCGGTCTCATTTATAGTCCTTCTTCATTCTCAATGAGCTAGAAACCCATTAGAGCCTGGGTGAAACTTGGCTGGACGATTCGGAAAGCAACAATTCTATTGACATTGTCTGCTCTATACCTTTGGTAGATACCCCAAGTCTAATTTTGAATTAAAACATTTCAAATTCAAGTAATATCCCCTGGCCACAAGCAGAGATGCTCTCTCCCAGCCCCAGCTGTGGGTGAGCACAATACCAAAGGCCACACAGAAGACTGCAGCTAACAAATGTTGTACCATTCCAGAGAGGTTCCTTGCTTTCTGAGATACTTGGGACGTACTGTACCTACCCCTTTGAAGTAGAAATGTAAAATGGTTAAAGTAAGGGTTTAGGTTAGGGTTATGATTATGATTATGATTGAGGTTATAGTTAGGGTTTAGGCTAGGGACATCCCAAGGATCCCAGACAGCACTAACCATCCAGAGAAAAGCTTAGTGTACCAATAAGGAAGGGCTGTTGACAATGACGGTTCCCTGAATATCTGCTGTAAGCGCAATAGCATTATAACAACTTAACCTTCGCTTTATCACAAAACACAGTTAATGTTATGCTTATACCAGGTGTAAGGAGGAGGCTTGAAGCGACAAGATGCAAATCATCCTTTTCATGCGATAACGGACCAACACTGCCCTGAGAAATGTTATTTCAGCTAACCATTTGTATGTCCAACTAAAGTTCTAGAGTTGTGCACTATTTGTCTTCTGTCCCAGTGCCTGTATCAGAAATGGCCTCTGGGTGGTGACAAGCTACAAGTGGATGAGGAAGTTGTTTCCCAGGTATAGATTAATAGTAATTCTCCACCTGACAGAGACATCCAATAGGAGCTGGGGTCGTAGCCCACTGGGCAAAAACTGGTTGAATCAATGTGTTAATCTTGAATCAACATGGACAACTGATTGGATCTGAAAACAGCCACCAACGTAAAGGGCATTTTTTCCATCAAACTTTTAACCTGAATCCAATGATGTTGTTGATTTCACATTAAATTCACTTTAGTTCAAAACTCAACCAAATGTAAATCAAAACTAGACGTCAGTGTGAGGCAGAGACCCCCGTCCCCACAGGAGGCCTTTTGCCTTTTGGTAGGCAGTCATTGTAAATAAGAATTTGTTCTTAACTGACTTGCCTAGTTAAATAAAGGTTAAATGACAATAAATAAAATGAAAAGACTGTGGGAGGGGAAGGTATAGTCCCAAATGGACCCATCACCTTCCTGACCTCACCTCCCCTCCCCTTTCTCCCACCCCTGCCATCACCTCTCTCCCAGAACCCCTCTCTGCCCAAGCCTAACAAGAGAGGGGGGTGATAGCAAGGAAGGTTGTTAAGTTGGTATGCTGCTATGGCATAGCACAGCAGACAGTTGTTGCGATCCTCTGTCCCTCTGTCCTAAACAACCCTCAGTGTCTTCCACAGGTTGTTAAAAACAGTTGAGGAAGGGAGGACATAGTGACCACACTGAGTCAGGTGCCTAGCAACATCTTGTCTACAGGGTGGGCCATGTGAAGCACACCACACAGTGGAGAACAAATCCATATGAATACATTTTCACTCGTTTGTAATGTCACTGGAGTGATTTTCACCACTGAGAAAAGCAGCTGCTAAAACATTCTGTGTAGAGAGTTGTCTTAGTAACCATCACTGGTGTATATTCAACATCTTGGAATAAGATAAAGTTGTGTCGCTATAAATCCACACAGGAGATTATATTCATGTCAGACAATAATCCTGACATTGTGAGCCTATTTCGTATATCAGCTAAGGATGAGTAATTGCTGGATCATTCATCACTCAGACACTCACATCCCCATGGGACATTATAGAAGCATCATGGGAGATATCATTGTAAAACTCTGGTCTTCACCAAAACCAGAAACCAGCAGACAATTATTGTGCATCATCATAATACATAATACAGTTGACAAAACTGGAACCATATTGACACTGTATCACAGAAGTAGGAAGGCTAGTTGGCATGGCATGTCCACACAGTCACTGAGCTGGCAAATGTTGGCATGGCATGGGCTGTGATAGGACCTCGGGGTATAGAGCTGTGTGCATGTGTGCATGTGTGTGTGTGTGTGTGTGTGTGTGCGTGCGTGTGCGTGTGCGTGTGCGTGTGTGTGTGTGTGTGTGTGTGTGTGTGTGTATCACAGAAGTAGGAAGGCTAGTTGGCATGGCATGTCCACACAGTCACTGAGCTGGCAAATGTTGGCATGGCATGGGCTGTGATAGGAGCTCGGGGTATAGAGCTGTGTGTGTGTGTGTGTGTGTGTGTGTGTGTGTGTGTGTGTGTGTGTGTGTGTGCCCTGCATGGCTTGGCATTTACAGTGTTGGTGTAATGACTGCGTGATTGACTGGCTCCACAATAGGGACTCATGTTCTGAACACATACATCTCATCCAGGAGTCAGGACACCCCCCGGCGGGACGGCTAGCTGCTAGCTGCAACTGGATTACTGTTCCCCTGGGCACAGACCCAGATTAAAGGGTTACATTAAACAGCATGAATAAAAGATTGAAATTATTCTCTTTGGAGCGTGCCCAGCGGACATGGGTTTTTAGATGGGTTTGCTTTGCGTGCATGGTGCCTGCTGCTACTGGGGTGATGTGGTGGTGATGCGGCTATTTGATGTTTATTTTTGAAAAAGAGGCTACTTGTTTGCATATAATGTTTTTAAAACTTTCAAGGGCAATAGAAATTACAATTTTGATTGATGACAGTGCATCCAAATAGGACACGCAGTCTGGACTTACCTTTATGCAGACATTCAAGGTCGCCACACTGTTCAGCTCATTATATTACTAAACCCCGAGGCCTCGTTCTCCTTGAAGAGACAAATCCATGAGAAGTAACACGTTGTTAAGGAAGAGGCGAAGAGCTTAATGTTATTATCATTTAATGGGGACATTTGGGCCTTGGTCAACATCATTTTGCTTAAACCTTAAGAAGAGGGATGTTTGGGGCGGCTTTTATGATTTTAATCTTTCTAATTGGCTGTTTGGTTCGTACACTAATGTAATGAAAGAGGATGTGCCATCTTAATCAACTCAAGGGAACGTACAGTGGTGAGGCGATTGGGTGTGTCCCCGGTGGTTCAACTCCCCCACTATTTCATTCCCAACTCTCCGCTCACTTAACCAAATGAATAGTCCGCTAGCATGTCGTCACGACAACGATATTTCACACGTTTTTTACCAGCTTCATAAATATTACAGTCATTTCCTTCTCTTCCCCGCCGCACTCGGCTAATTATTTATTTATAAACATTCGCAGTTTAAGCAATGTTTTCCAGTTATTTTACGGCGCTTCTTACCCGCTGTTGCCAAGGCCGAAAAATATCCACCACAGGACACATAAAAGTGATTTAACTTGAGAGCTGTGGCCCGTAAAATAATTTGATTTATTACAAACACTGGAGTTTCGGGAGATAAAATCCTCATCCTCGCCATCTCGATCAGGGATTTATTGAACTGTGTTCTATTGATCTGTGATTTATTATTCAGAAAGAAGCAATTTGGGCCAATGCAAGCGGAACAAGCCCAGGCTCAGATTCAGATAATGAGCCCCACATAATCAATCACAGATAATCCTTGATTCTCCCAAATGATTAACACCTGGTACATTCTCTACCTCCTCCTCCCATCCATCCTGGGGGCTCAATGAAACAGCGGTCTAATGACCAGACAGCTCCATGCAGTTGGCCAGGAATAAAAGAGCTCTTCTGGGGTCCCATGGGACAGTGAGGTGAGGGGGTTAGAGACCTGCTGTGGTTTGTGGTTGAAGGTACTGTCTGTTTCATAAAAACACTCAAAAGGAGACCCATTCGGGTATTGTGATGCTGCAGCAAATACTTGGCTCATGACTGCCTTCCTCCCTCTCTGTTTTGTCTCCTCTCCTTCTTCCTGTTCTGTGTTAAAGGCTTATTTAGTGAGTGTGAAGCCCTGTTAAACTGTGGAATGTGTAGTAGCGTGTGGTAAAACTATTTTCCTTTATTTTCTGTAGTGAGTGTTGACCAAACGCAACGCAGGCATTACACACATTTTTACATCTCAATCATAAAAACAAAACTTTCAAATGGAATGTAAGGGGAAGGCATACACACCATAACCTCCCAAAACACACATGCTGTAGGTCAATAGGGGATGGCTGGGGTGTACTATGGAGCACAGCTGGCGAGTGAGTCAGGAAATGAGGTCAGGTGAGAGGGTGGTCTGACGTTTCTCCACTACAACACAATGTTAAAAAGTATGTAATCAGGGAAATGAATCTAGTTAATGACAAAATGACATATGACCTGCCTGCTCTGTCAGGTGACCTCTGGAGGGGGCGGGACTTACAGACTAACAGCCTCACCTTAATGAATCACTGATAACAGACACTTCACTGACCTCAGACCTCAAGAGTTATGAAACATATCCATCAGAAAGGAGACCTCTATTCCTGTCACAATGTGATAATGCATGAAAGATTATACATTGAAGTCATGTATGGTAATGCATGAATGTTTTTCATGACTTAGTGTTTTGTACGGTGCATCTAAAAGTAATTGGATGTTCCTACACCAGGCATTACTTCTGAAAATGTGATAATAGATCTCTGATATGATGTTGGCATAATATTTGGATTAGTCCTGATTGAATCAAGAGCTAACATCAGTTATAAGTCTTGATATCTCTTCACTGAATCAGTATTGAACATGTGTGATGATCTTTCCAGTGTGCATGCCAAGGAATCTCACGCTCCCTCTATACAACAAACTCAGCTCTCATGTTACTTGTTGTCCTATTGACATACTCTAGTCTATTTCATCCTCCTTGTGGAGTTTTGACCATCTACTTCGGACTGTCTCAGTGCACACAGAATTGCAGCGATCGATCTATTGAAGACAACATACCACAAATATTTTGTCGTTTCACAGTGTTACTCCATGTTAATAACTCCCTCCACCACTATCACTAACTTAACATTCATTTGTCAAAGTTCACTCCATCTACACCGTTTCTGACCTACTTGTACTTTATCAGTGGGACATTGTGCACCTGGACACTGGGCACGGGGGTCGTCATAGGTCAAAGTTTGAAACGAAGTGATAGACACATAAACGTCCCCCGTCTCCCCTCCTCCCTTTTTCCTGCAGAGGGGGGACGGAGGAATGTCATTTTTCAGCCCTGTGGTCTGACGTTCCAATTTGAGTTTGCAGTGCAAACATGACCCCTGTGTGATAGATGGCGTTTACACAGACCCACAGGATCAAGGTGACTGTAATGTAGTGGCCAGAGGGAGAGAGAAAGGGATGAAGGGGTGATTTCTAGGGGAATGAGAAGAATCAAGCCAGAGAAAGAGAAGAGAGGAGGGGGAGGCTGGGAATGTTTGGAGGCCATTCTTATCTCTGTGAATGAAGAGAATCCCCAGACAGCTGAAGACGTGCGGTGGAGAGGAAGGAACGACAAATCCATCGGCAGGTTCGATTCTCCCCTCGTCTGGGGGGATAAAGGAGCTTTTGGGCTGTGGCCCGGGGGGACTCCCCTGGTGACCTATAGAATTCACCCCTGCTCTTTGAGCTCCAGGGGCCTGGGGAACCACCCCCATACCCCTCTTCCCCTTCCCCCTCCCTCCTTCCCACCTCTCTCCTTTCAGATAGGGGGAGGTTGTATGTGGGTGTACCTGGAGGAGTTGGGCCTGAATGAGGCTGGTAGCCGGTACGGCTTGGTAAGGGAAGGGAAGCCTATAAGCCTCAGGGTTTACCAAACGGCACAGAAGATTGGAGTTAACACAAAGTGAGATGGATGAATAGGGAAATGCTCCCCTTAGACCGTTGCTTGATAAAATACTTAGAACTTCCATCAATACTTGCCTATGATGAAGATGCTGTATATTGATTACAGTACATATTGAAGGTGGTGTTTATTGTTTGAGTAAGCATAGTACTGATGTTAATGTGTTTTGACAGTTTGCCTTCTTGATGATGGTAATTGACCAATACAGTAATCTTAACATATTTGAGGATATACAGAAAATAGTATAGTTTTGCATTAGTTGAAGAAGCCTTTGGGTTGAATTGCCGTTGATGTTTGTGATTGGGACAGAAACAATAACGCCTCGGGAAAGAGGCAAAGGGAGGGACAGATATAGGGAAGGTAATCAGGCAGGTGATGAAGTCCAGGTGAGTCTGATGAGGCACTGCTGTGCGTAACAATGATAACAGGTGTGCGTAATAATGAGCAGCTTGGTGACCTCGAGCGCCAGAGAGGGAGTATACGTGACACGTTTGTCATCAATTAGTAATTAGTGTGTGCTTCCTGTGTGTGTGCCCAGTCTCCATGAGTACAGCATTTCAGGAAAAAATATAAAAATCATCATCATCAGAGGGGCCTACCTTTCTGAGATAATGCACTTCTCTCTCCATCTATCACAATACTTTCTACAGTATCTCTCCCATCTCTCTCCAGCTATCACAATACTTTCTACAGTATCTCTCCCATCTTTCTCCATCTATCACAATACTTTCTACAGTATCTCTCTCCATCTATCGCAATACTTTCTACAGTATCTCTCCCATCTCTCTCCAGCTATCACAATACTTTCTACAGTATCTCTCCCATCTTTCTCCATCTATCACAATACTTTCTACAGTATCTCTCTCCATCTATCGCAATACTTTCTACAGTATCTCTCCCATCTCTCTCCAGCTATCACAATACTTTCTACAGTATCTCTCTCCATCTATCGCAATACTTTCTACAGTATCTCTCCCATCTCTCTCCAGCTATCACAATACTTTCTACAGTATCTCTCTCCATCTATCGCAATACTTTCTACAGTATCTCTCCCATCTCTCTCCAGCTATCACAATACTTTCTACAGTATCTCTCTCCATCTATCGCAATACTTTCTACAGTATCTCTCCCATCTCTCTCCAGCTATCAAAATACTTTCTACAGTTTCCTTTGCTTTTTATTTTCATCATCATCATCATCATCATCATCATCATCATCATCATCATACTGAACCAATCAAGACTGATGACTACAGTCTGCTGCTCTCTATATCCAGGAAGGTTTCTGCCATCCAGACTCTGCCATCCAGACTACATATGTTCAGGTGGATTAGGGATTGGGATGGAAGAGATGACATTTGACGAAGTGATTGGTAACTGACTGGACAGCCATGATCAGTGTAGGGAAGATTTAACAGTCTCCTGAACACGTTAGGTCATTTCAGATGCTAAATTAGACTGGGAGATAGGGACAAGAAGATGGCAATGGTGAACGGTTGGTCAGTGATGCAGTGGACACACACACACACACACGTGTTGAGTCAATGGGTTCCTGTAGCGTGTAATTGTCATCTGTCCACTCTGGCCCTTCTGGCTGGACTGGGCAGGTGGGTTGGGACATGTATGAGTGACACCCACAGCCACTCTGTGGACAGGACCATATGGCCATGTAGCAGAACAATCCATACAACACCTTCTGAGTCCTTTACAAATACACAGACAGACAAACAGAGACAGAGAGAGAGAGAGAGAGAGAGAGAGAGAGAGAGAGAGAGAGAGAGAGAGAGAGAGAGAGAGAGATCGAGAAAGATCGAGAGACAGAGAGAGGGGCCTACCTTTCTGAGATAATGTACTTCTCTCTCCATCTATCGCAATACATTCTACAGTATCTCTCTCCATCTATCGCAATACTTTCTACAGTATCTCTCTCCATCTATCGCAATACTTTCTACAGTTTCCTTAGCTTTTTCTTCTTCTGTGTGTCTCTCACAATAACCATCCTCTCCTCCAGGAAACAGAAACAGGACAACTAATGTAAAAGTTCTATCCATTAAATAATTCCATTAATACTACTAGACAAAACCGTTCTGAAGGCCTCCAAAGCTCCATATCTCAGGGTGTATTTCAGCCTCACCAGTCATGCAGAGGGAGTATCCAGACTGCAGAAGGAGAGAAAGTGAGAGAGTTTTGCTGGCTGGTCATTTAGCATGGTCTCTAGTTGATAAATGACCTCGCCTTATTGACTGTGGATTATGTGTGTTTGAGGGATGGAATCAGAGCTCCACAGTTACAGCACTGAGGAATGAGCTCTGGAGAACAGACCTGTGTAAATGACTTTAAGCCTGGGAGCAGGACAGCGTTATCATTAACTAGATCACGATACCATCAGAATACGAACACTGAGACCTACCAGACACAGACATGGCCATTACTGAATATGGGACGTGATGCTACAGACATTCTGTTTCACCATACTATCTTCCGTTCTGATTATCTCTGTCTCCCCTCTGTCTCTCAATCCCTCTCTCTGTTACTCTCTCTCAAGCCCCCCCACACTCAATTCAATTCAATTCGAGGGGCTTTATTGGCATGGGGAACATATGTTAACATTACCAAAGCAAGTGAAGTAGATAATATGCAAAAATTAAATAAACAATCAAAATGAACAGTAAACATTACACTCACAGAAGTTCCAAAAGAATAAAGACATTTCAAATGTCCTATTGTGTATATATACAGTGTTGTAACGATGTGTAAATGGTTAAAGTACAAAAGGGAAAATAAATCAACATAAATATGGGTTCTATTTACAGTGGTGTTTGTTCTTCACTGGTTGCCCTTTTCTTGTGGCAACAGGTCACACATCTTGCTACAATGATGGCACACAGTGGTATTTCACCCAGTAGATATGGGAGTTTATCAAAACTGGGTCTGTTTTCAAATTCTTTGTGGGTCTGTGTAAACTGAGGGACATATGTGTCTCTAATATGGTCATCCATTTGGCAGGAGGTTAGGAAGTGCAGCTCAGTTTCCACCTCATTTCGTGAGCAGTGTTTACATAGCCTGTCTTCTCTTGAGAGCCAGGTCTGCCTTTGGCGGCCTTTTTCAATAGCAAGGCTATGCTCACTGAGTCTGTACAATAGTCAAAGCTTTCCTTAAGTTTGGGTCAGTCACGGTGGTCGGGTATTCTGCCACTGTGTACTCTCTGTTTAGGGCAAAATAGTTTGCTCTGTTTTTTTGTTAATACTTTCCAATGTGTCAAGTAATTCTCTTTTTGTTTTCTCATGATTTGGTTGTGTTGCTTTCCTGGGGCTCTGTGGGGTCTGTTTGTGTTTGTGAACAGAGCCCCAGGACCAGCTTGCCTAGGATACTCTTCTCCAGGTTGATCTTTCTTAAAAAAAAAATGTTGTACCCCCTTTTTCTCCCCAATTTCGTGGTATCCAATTGTTAGTAATTACTATCTTGTCTCATCGCTACAACTCCCGTACGGGGTCGGGAGAGACGAAGGTCGAAAGCATTGCATCCTCCAAAACACAACCCAACCTGCTTCTTAGCACAGCACACATCCAAACCGGATGTCGGAGGAAACACCATGCACCTGGCGACCTTGGTTAGCGTGCACTGCGCCCAGCCCACCACAGGAGTCGCTGGCGCGCAATGAGACAAGGATATCCCTACCGGCCAAACCCTCCCTAACCCGGACGACGCTAGGCCAATTGTGCGTCGCCCCACAGACCTCCCAGTCGCAGCCGGCTGCGACAGAGCCTGGGCGCAAACCCAGAGTCTCTGGTGGCACAGCTAGTGCTGTGATGCAGTGCCCTTGACCACTGCGCCACCCGAGAGACCCAGATTCATCTTCCTGTAGGTGATGGCTTTGTTATGGAAGGTTTGGGAATCACATCCTTTTAGGTGGTTGCAAGAATTTAACGTCTTTCTTCTGGATGTTGATAATTAGTGGGTATCGGCCTAAATCTGATCTGAATGCATTATTTGGTGTTTTACGTTCTACACGGAGGATATTTTTGCAGAATTCTGCATGCAGTCTCAATTTTATGTTTGTCCTATTTAGTAAATTCTTGGTTGGTGAGCGGAGCCCAGACCTCACAACAATAAAGGGAAATGGGTTCTATAACTGATTCAAGTATTTTTAGCCAGATCCTAATTGATATGTCGAATTTGATGTTCCTTTTGATGGCATAGAATGCCCTTCTTGCCTTGTCTCTCAGAATGTTCACAGTTTTGTGGAAGTTACCTGTGGCGCTGATGTTTAGGCCAAGGTATGTATCGTTTTTTGTGTGCTTTAGGGCAGGGCTGTCTAGATGGAATTTGTATTTGTGGTCCTGGGGACTGGACCTTTTTTGGAACACCATTATTTTGGTCTTACTGAGATTTACTGTCAGGGCCCAGGTCTGGCAGAATCTTTGCAGAAGATCTAGGTGCTGCTGTAGGCCCTACTTGGTTGGTGACAGATTATTCTAGTAGGGTGAGGTTGGGTGCTGCAGACTGTTCTTGTGCCCTCGTTTCCGTACAATTTGAATGCACCAATTTGTAAGTCGCTCTGGATAAGAGCATCTGCTAAATGACTTAAATGTAAATGTAAATGTAATGTATAGCAGACCCTCATGCCAAATTGAGTCGAAGGCTTTTTTGAAATCAACAGAGCATGAGAAGACTTTGCCTTTGTTTTGATTTGTTTGTTTGTCAATTAGGGTGTGTAGTGTGAATACGTGGTCTGTCGTACGATAATTTGGTAAAAAGCCAATTTGACATTCCTCTCTCTCTCTCTCTCTCTCTCTCTCTCTCTCTCTCTCTCTCTCTCTCTCTCTCCATTCCCTTCCCTTCAGGGCCCTGTCTGTCTCTCTTCCTCCCTCTGTCCCACCATCCCCAAATCTGCTGGTCTGTCAGTCTATCTTTCTTTGTAAATAGGCTCATGATAGATGGCATTGTGGATGATTTCATACATGTCATACAACACAATTATGTTAATAATTTAATGAATGGATTTCACACAGAGCCAGTCTGATTAGTATGCAGACGGTTTGGTGCTATTGAAAAGCTGTCATCTTTGTTTGACACCAGGAGGAGACGCTCTTATTAGAGGAGACGTAGAGGGATGTGATGGGACAGTGGTATTAGTTATCTCATCAGAAGAACAATTTCTTCATCTTAACAACATCAAGATGGGGTAAGTCCTGGCCCATCTGTTTGTCTCTAGCCTTGTAGCAGATCTGTAGGTGCTTACCTCCTCTTGTTGCTATAACATACTAGTGTGGCATGAGATCACTAGTCAGAGGAGTTGGCACATACAGATCTATATTAAATACTAGTGTGGCATGAGATCACTAGTCAGAGGAGTTGGCACATACAGATCTATATTAAATACTAGTGTGGCATGAGATCACTAGTCAGAGGAGTTGGCACATACAGATCTATATTAAATACTAGTGTGGCATGAGATCACTAGTCAGAGGAGTTGGCACATACAGATCTATATAACATATTAGGGTGGCATGAGATCACTAGTCAGAGGAGTTGGCACATACAGATCTATATAACATACTAGTGTGGCATGAGATCACTAGTCAGAGGAGTTGACACATACAGATCTATATTAAATACTAGTGTGGCATGAGATCACTAGTCAGAGGAGTTGGCACATACAGATCTATATAACATATTAGTGTGGCATGAGATCACTAGTCAGAGGAGTTGACACATACAGATCTATATTAAATACTAGTGTGGCATGAGATCACTAGTCAGAGGAGTTGGCACATACAGATCTATATTAAATACTAGTGTGGCATGAGATCACTAGTCAGAGGAGTTAGCACATACAGATCTATATTAAATACTAGTGTGGCATGAGATCACTAGTCAGAGGAGTTGGCACATACAGATCTATATTAAATACTAGTGTGGCATGAGATCACTAGTCAGAGGAGTTGGCACATACAGATCTATATTAAATACTAGTGTGGCATGAGATCACTAGTCAGAGGAGTTGACACATACAGATCTATATTAAATACTAGTGTGGCATGAGATCACTAGTCAGAGGAGTTGGCACATACAGATCTATATTAAATACTAGTGTGGCATGAGATCACTAGTCAGAGGAGTTGGCACATACAGATTATACACATACAGATCTATATTAAATACTAGTGTGGCATGAGATCACTAGTCAGAGGAGTTGGCACATACAGATCTATATTAAATACTAGTGTGGCATGAGATCACTAGTCAGATGAGATCACTAGTCAGAGGTCAGTTGACACATACAGATCTATATTAAATATACAGATCTATATTAAATACTAGTGTGGCATGAGATCACTAGTCAGAGGAGTTGGCACATACAGATCTATATTAAATACTAGTGTGGCATGAGATCACTAGTCAGAGGAGTTGGCACATACAGATCTATATTAAATACTAGTGTGGCATGAGATCACTAGTCAGAGGAGTTGGCACATACAGATCTATATTAAATACTAGTGTGGCATGAGATCACTAGTCAGAGGAGTTGGCACATACAGATCTATATTAAATACTAGTGTGGCATGAGATCACTAGTCAGAGGAGTTGACACATACAGATCTATATTAAATACTAGTGTGGCATGAGATCACTAGTCAGAGGAGTTGACACATACAGATCTATATTAAATACTAGTGTGGCATGAGATCACTAGTCAGAGGAGTTGGCACATACAGATCTATATTAAATACTAGTGTGGTGAGGCATGAGATCACTAGTCAGTCAGAGGAGTTGGCACATACAGATCTATATAACATATTAGGGTGGCATGAGATCACTAGTCAGAGGAGTTGACACATACAGATCTATATTAAATACTAGTGTGGCATGAGATCACTAGTCAGAGGAGTTGGCACATACAGATCTATATTAAATACTAGTGTGGCATGAGATCACTAGTCAGAGGAGTTGCACATACAGATCTATATTAAATACTATACAGATCTATATTAAATACTAGTGTGGCATGAGATCACTAGTCAGAGGAGTTGACACATACAGATCTATATTAAATACTAGTGTGGCATGAGATCACTAGTCAGAGGAGTTGGCACATACAGATCTATATTAAATACTAGTGTGGCATGAGATCACTAGTCAGAGGAGTTGACACATACAGCTAATGTATCTCTTTCTCTGTCAGTTTGTCTATGAGGTATTTCCCTGTCTGACTCTAGAATGATGGGGGGTCTGGGTGGAGGCTGGATGGGGTTAAGGGGTAGTGAGGGTATGGTGGCCAAACAGGGTTAGGGGACTTCCTCTCTCTGGATCACCTGCAATAAGGTCATTGTTTCAGGGGAGAAATGCCTTAAAGCCACCCTTCTTCCTCCCTCCTCCCTCCTCCCTCCTCCCTCCTCCCTCTTCACCCTGCCACCTCCCTGGTCAGAGGCTACAAGAACTCAGCTGGCAGATCAGCAGGGGAACTCTACTAAATTAGAGTGGGGGTTAACTTCCGAAAAAAGGAAGGTTGGAGTGCAGGTACCAGTCAACGGTACGGCCCTCCTTCTATTTAACAAGAGGGGTAAGTAAGTAAGGAGAAATCATGGTGTGCGTCTGTGTGTGAGCACAAGAGAAAAAGAGATGAGCGTCTTGTGGTTTGAGGTGATTAAACGTTTTAAACGCCCACTCCCATCTGTCAACGTAGGTAAGCAGCTTTCTGACACACACTGACATCCCTGGGACCCTCATCACCCTCTATGTGTACTTTGGAGTTATGGGTGGGCTACTGTGGCATATGTTGATGTGTACACATGACGACACATCAACAGATCAACACATGCCAACACAAACACTTCCTCCTCAATTGGGAGGTTAGTGTGAGGTTCCTGGCAGTTTGTCCTCAGATTCATGACACCAGTGCCGGGTCTTAAAGCACCTGTGTTAGATTACCCCCCTCGAACAGATGGATCATCTCAACACACACACACGCACGCACGCACGCACGCACGCACGCACGCACGCACGCACGCACGCACGCACGCACGCACGCACACACACACACACACACACACACACACACACACACACACACACACGTGAAGGGACCTATCTAGAGAGAGGGAGTCAGGAGACAGAACAGCTCAGAGTAGGAGCGTGACATGCATGATTGAATGAATGAAGCATCTGTTCTCCCCTTCGCCTCTGCAATAACAAAGCTTGATTTGAAAATCCCCTGCATAAGCCTTAGAGCACTGCATCCTAAAACGTCAATGACTGGAGCGCTGCCCTGAGCAGTAAAACCCTACAGCCTCTTTGTTGCCATGTCGACTTGTTTATGAAACATTCCTATTTTACATTCATAACCCTACATTTCCCTTCACATGTCTATCTGATCTGTAACTGAAATTCCATAGATATATAAACATGAATCGCTGACATTCTTGTAAGTCACTAATCTCATTCCAAAGGAATATTTTTGTACAGAGGTATGCGCTATGTCTGTTTATCTTATGTCGTCAACATAATGTTCTTTGAATAGACCACAGTTTATATTCAGTCATAATAAAAAAAACTATTCTGTTGGAATTGAGTGCTTTAAAGAATGACAGTGAGATTTGTCATTGAAGGGTGTGTGTGTGTTTGTGTGACACACACCCCCATCGCCCACCCTACTATCTCTCATCCAGCCTGCATGTGTACTGAGACCAGGGTGAGGACGATTCGCAAATGATCCTGTTTCATGCATTTACCCGATCATCATCAGACATGAGGTAATGAAGGTGGCTTCAGCTGTAGCTTCCATCACTATGTCATCATCAGACATGAGGTATTGAAGGAGGCTTCAGCTGTAGCTTCCATCACTATGTGATCATCAGACATGAGGTAATGATGGAAGCTATAGCTGTAGCTTCCATCACTATGTCATCATCAGACATGAGGTAATGATGGAGGCTTCAGCTGTAGCTTCCATCACTATGTCATCATCAGACATGAGGTAATGATGGAGGCTTCAGCTGTAGCTTCCATCACTATGTCATCATCAGACATTAGGTAATGATGGAGGCTATAGCTGTAGCTTCCATCACTTTGTCATCATCAGACATGAGGTAATGATGGAGGCTTCAGCTGTAGCTTCCATCACTATGTCATCATCAGACATGAGGCAATGATGGAGGCTATAGCTGTAGCTTCCATCACTATGTCATCATCAGACATGAGGTAATGATGGAGGCTATAGCTGTAGCTTCCATCACTATGTCATCATCAGACATGAGGTAATGATGGAGGCTATAGCTGTAGCTTCCATCACTATGTCATCATCAGACATGAGGTAATGATGGAGGCTATAGCTGTAGCTTCCATCACTATGTCATCATCAGACATGAGGTAATGTTGGAGGCTATAGCTGTAGCTTCCATCACTATGTCATCATCAGACATGAGGTAATGTTGGAGGATATAGCTGTAGCTTCCATCACTATGTCATCATCAGACATGAGGTAATGATGGAGGCTATAGCTGTAGCTTCCATCACTACGTCATCATCAGACATTAGGTAATGATGGAGGCTATAGCTGTAGCTTCCATCACTACGTCATCATCAGACATGAGGTAATGAAGGTGGCTTCAGCTGTAGCTTCCATCACTATGTCATCATCAGACATGAGGTAATGATGGAGGCTATAGCTGTAGCTTCCATCACTATGTCATCATCAGACATGAGGTAATGATGGAGGCTATAGCTGTAGCTTCCATCACTATGTCATCATCAGACATGAGGTAATGTTGGAGGATATAGCTGTAGCTTCCATCACTATGTCATCATCAGACATGAGGTAGTGATGGAGGCTATAGCTGTAGCTTCCATCACTATGTCATCATCAGACATGAGGTAATGATGGAGGCTATAGCTGTAGCTTCCATCACTATGTCATCATCAGACATGAGGTAATGATGGAGGCTATAGCTGTAGCTTCCATCACTATGTCATCAACAGACATGAGGTAATGATGGAGGCTGTAGCTGTAGCTTCCATCACTATGTCAACATCAGACATGAGGTAATGATGGAGGCTTCAGCTGTAGCTTCCATCACTATGTCATCATCAGACATGAGGTAATGATGGAGGCTTCAGCTGTAGCTTCCATCACTTTGTGATCATCAGACATGAGGTAATGATGGAGGCTATAGCTGTATTCTCCATCACTATGTCATCATCAGACATGAGGTAATGATGAAGGCTATAGCTGTAGCTTCCATCACTATGTCATCATCAGACATGAGGTAATGATGGAGGCTGTAGCTGTAGCTTCCATCACTATGTGATCATCAGACATGAGGTAATGATGGAGGCTATAGCTGTATTCTCCATCACTATGTCATCATCAGACATGAGGTAATGATGGAGGCTATAGCTGTATTCTCCATCACTATGTCATCATCAGACATGAGGTAATGATGGAGGCTATAGCTGTATTCTCCATCACTATGTCATCATCAGACATGAGGTAATGATGGAGGCTTCAGCTGTAGCTTCCATCACTTTGTGATCATCAGACATGAGGTAATGTTGGAGGATATAGCTGTAGCTTCCATCACTATGTCATCATCAGACATGAGGTAATGATGGAGGCTATAGCTGTAGCTTCCATCACTATGTCATCATCAGACATGAGGTAATGATGGAGGCTATAGCTGTAGCTTCCATCACTATGTCATCAACAGACATGAGGTAATGATGGAGGCTGTAGCTGTAGCTTCCATCACTATGTCAACATCAGACATGAGGTAATGATGGAGGCTTCAGCTGTAGCTTCCATCACTATGTCATCATCAGACATGAGGTAATGATGGAGGCTTCAGCTGTAGCTTCCATCACTTTGTGATCATCAGACATGAGGTAATGATGGAGGCTATAGCTGTATTCTCCATCACTATGTCATCATCAGACATGAGGTAATGATGAAGGCTATAGCTGTAGCTTCCATCACTATGTCATCATCAGACATGAGGTAATGATGGAGGCTGTAGCTGTAGCTTCCATCACTATGTGATCATCAGACATGAGGTAATGATGGAGGCTATAGCTGTATTCTCCATCACTATGTCATCATCAGACATGAGGTAATGATGGAGGCTATAGCTGTATTCTCCATCACTATGTCATCATCAGACATGAGGTAATGATGGAGGCTATAGCTGTATTCTCCATCACTATGTCATCATCAGACATGAGGTAATGATGGAGGCTTCAGCTGTAGCTTCCATCACTATGTCATCATCAGACATGAGGTAATGATGGAGGCTATAGCTGTAGCCTTCATCACTATGTAATAGAAACCATAGTAATGAACACACCATCATTACGGAGGCTGCAGACATGTCAGAGCAGGTAATTGTCCAATACACTTAGATGATACTGTATATTGTACATTTAAACAACATACACTCTTAGCATCTGTTTTGCTATCTTGAACCTAAAAGGGTTCTTTGGCTTTCCCCATAGGAGTGTACATTGTTTGTGTACATTTTTTAACATGTCTGATTCTCTTATATTTCCAATCTGTCAGATCAGGGGCCTCATTTGTCCAACTAGCTCTCACAGTTTCCCTGTCAGAATTAGACGTTCATCCATGTTTCTCAAACGTCAAATTTTGAAGTTGCAGCAAACGTCACATTTCGAAGTGTTTAAGGTTAGGCGTTAACTCTGAATGGTTAAGATAAGGGTCAAGGTTTGGAATCGACTTTAAACAAAAATCTCAAAAGCAACTTTCTATCGCTGGATTCAAACTTGCAACTTTTGGAATCAGAGGCAGATGCTTACGCCCATCCTCTTTCCCATCCACAACACCCTAGCAAAAACAAAACCTAATTGAACATAACAGCGCTCACTGTTGTCCCTAGTGACCTGTTTCCACGTCACCTCCCAAAGTCCTCAGACTTTGCTGCATTTATCAATATTGCTTAGAAACTATACTAAAATACTACTTATGAACTGAATTTTGAATGTTAGTACACAGAAAAGGTGTGATTTATCAAACAATCCTACGAGCGTCATATGCACACCGGTAGGAGATAATCATTGATATATACCAATTGTTCTCAGCCTCAGTTGGTTATTTGCATTTCGAAACTTCCCTAATTAATCATGTATGTTCAAAATCACCCCTTTAAAGCCTGAGGGAAATATACAACTCTGTACCATGAATTACAATGGCGAAACCTAAAAAAAGCTGAGCACGTTTTTTGAGGGGACTGAAATAGAGATGTTAGTGTCAGATTGAGTACAACCAAAATGTTTTATTTGGCTTGCTCAGTTGTGCTTTGACCAGTAAAAAGAATAACACAGCTACAAAGAGAGGACCATTAGGACAATTCAAGTTGCTTTCGCAATGGCAAATATACTTCAAATAAGTAAGTAAACACTCATCAATAAGCCATCCATCCTCAACAGCTCCCTCCTGGAGGTGTATAGGCCAGCGTTGCTGTTCTGCAGAATGAACGAGTCGTGCGTTCCACCTGGCCACCACATTCAGCAGCGGTTTTTTCACCTGCACATTAAGAGTGGAAGCCTTTTCAGGTCACATAGTTGAACTCATTTTGGGATTTGTCTATTGCTCCATTTGTATTTGGGAACCCATTGATTGCAAAGAACAGTTCTTGACCTCAACCTGTTCAGCGATGGTGTATGGAAATGGTATGTTACAGTTCGTTTTGCTGATGGCAATTGCATCCAAAACATTGGCTCATCGAGAGATGTGATATGCCGATCGGCAAACTCCGATCGGCATATCAAAAACCCGTAGATGGACAGTACTTTGATGTGCACCGAAATGCCATGTGTTTGACATTCTAAAGTAGGTCTTAAACCCTCACAAAGATCCTATAAGACTGGTTTTGGGAAAAGATATCTGATGAATCAATCTGTACTTTCTTCCAAAAAAAGGTCCCACCTGTCTCTAAAAATGCACTGTGAAATGCAGTGTGTGCAAAATCTTTTATCAGAGCAAATGACTGTACTTTATATGGATTATTATCGTAACAAATGTACTGATGTGGTCAAATTATATATAGCCTATCAAGATGTTGCATGAATTTACGAAGGAAAAAAATTACATGAAAATGATATTTTATCATTATTCACAATTTCACACATTTTTAACATATATTTTCCCCATTCTACGCTTGACAACTCAGTTCCCTTATTCAGACACTTGGCTTTGTGCTTACACATGGACATGGCATTGCGCAAATTTATACACACTCTCAAGCAAATGTTTATATTGATAAATCTCACACTTTGCGTGGAAATGAGCACACACATGGTTTAAGCACAGATTTATTGCCTACACATGATTGATAAATGAGGCCCCTAGACATCTCTTTTCCCTGTGTTGTAGCTTTAGGTTTTTCTTCAGCTTGATGTGTAGATCTAGACATCTCTTTTCCCTGTGTTGTAGCTTTAGGTTTTTCTTCAGCTTGATGTGTAGATCTAGACATCTCTTTTCCCTGTGTTGTAGCTTTAGGTTGTTCTTCAGCTTGATGTGTAGATCTAGACATCTCTTTTCCCTGTGTTGTAGCTTTAGGTTTTTCTTCAGCTTGATGTGTAGATCTAGACATCTCTTTTCCCTGTGTTGTAGCTTTAGGTTTTTCTTCAGCATGATGTGTAGATCTAGACATCTCTTTTCCCTGTGTTCTAGCTTTAGGTTTTTCTTCAGCTTGATGTGTAGATCTAGACATCTCTTTTCCCTGTGTTGTAGCTTTAGGTTTTTCTTCAGCTTGATGTGTAGATCTAGACATCTCTTTTCCCTGTGTTGTAGCTTTAGGTTTTTCTTCAGCTTGATGTGTAGATCTAGACATCTCTTTTCCCTGTGTTGTAGCTTTAGGTTGATCTTCAGCTTGATGTGTAGATCTAGACATCTATTTTCCCTGTGTTCTAGCTTTAGGTTTTTCTTCAACTTGATGTGTAGATCTAGACACCTCTTTTCCCTGTGTTGTAGCTTTAGGTTTTTCTTCAGCTTGATGTGTAGATCTAGACATCTCTTTTCCCTGTGTTCTAGCTTTAGGTTTTTCTTCAGCTTGATGTGTATTGCCGCAGGCAGGTTTATATATGACTGGCCCTACATTGCAGGAAATTACACCAGAAGAGGCTCTCTCTCGCTCTCTCTTTCAATTCAAATGACTTTGGCATGGGAGACATTAGTTTACATTGCCAAAGCAAGTGAAATAGATAATAAACAAAAGTGAAATAAACAATAAAACATTTACAGTAAACATTACGCTCAAACAAGTTACAAAATAATAAAGACATTTCAAATGTCATATTATGTCTATAAATTCAGTGTTGTAACAATGTACAAATGGTTAAAGTACAAAGGGAAAATAAATAAACATAAATATGGGTTGTATTTACAGTGGTGTTTGTTCTTCACTGGTTTCCCCTTTCTTGTGGCAACAGGTCACAAACAGATATGGGAGTTTATCAAAATGTGATACTTTGGGTGGTCTGTGTAATCTGAGGGAAATATGTGTTTCTAATGTGGTCATACATTTGGCAGGTTAGAAAGTGCAGCTCAGTTTCCACCTCATTTTGTGGGCAGTGTGCACATAGCCTGTCTTCTCTTGAGAGTCAGGTCTGCCTACGGCGGCCTTTCACAATAGCAAGGCTATGCTCACTGAGTCTGTACATAGTCAAAGCTTTCCTTCATTTTGGGTCAGTCACAGTGTTCAGGTCTTCTGCCACTGGAACGGTGGGAAAGGGAAAGGGAACGGTGGATACCTAGTCAGCTGTACAACTGAATGCACTCAACTGAAATGTGTCTTCCACATTTAACCCAACCCCTCTGAATCAGAGAGGTGTGGCGGGCTGCCATAATCCACATCCTTGTCTTTGGCGCCCGGGGAACAGTGTACTACTCTCTGTTTAGAGCAAAATAGCATTCTACTTTGCTCAGTTTTTTTGTTAATTCTTTCAAATGTGTGAAGTAATTATCTTTTTGTTTTCTCATGATTTGGTTGGGTCTAGTTGTGTTGCTGTCCTGGGGCTCTGTGGGGTCTGTTTGTGTTTGTGAACAGAGCCCAAGGACCAGCTTGCTTAGGGGACTCTTCTCCAGGTCCATCTCTCTGTAGGTGATTGCTTTGTTTTGGAAGGTTTGGGAATCGCTTCCTTTTAGGTGGTTGTAGAATTGAACAGCTCTTTTCTGGATTTTGACAATTAGCTGGCATCTCCAGGCTACTCTCTTCTCCTATCTCTCATGCTGGCTTCAACCCTCAGCTCGTTACAAAGCAATCTTTACAAAGCAATCAGCCCCCACCACTGATCTTCAAAAGAATGGGCTTATTGTCCTCCCTCTCCACCCTTTGTGCTCCTCCCCTCTCCTCCCCTTACCCAATAAACATTTTCCAGGTTGAAGTTGCCTGTAGCTACAGATCTAGGATCAGTTTTACCTCCCTGAATTTCAACATTTACCATTAGATGTGGTAAACGTACAACTGACCGTAGATTAGTGACTGGGGACAACTTGATCCTTCTCCAGTAAACACTCTCTAATCAGATAAAGAGAACCCATCTTTAGCTGATACAGGAAGACAAAGGCCTAACACTGATGGGACAACATTTTATTTTATTTAAAAAAAATGTACCTTTATTTAAAGATTTTAATGTCCTAGCGAGTTGCGCAGTGGTCTAAGGCACTGCATCTCAGTGCTAGAGGAGTCACTACAGACACACTGGTTCGAATCCAGGCTGTATCACAACCGGCCGTGTTTGGGAGTCCCATAGGGCGGCGCACAGTTGGCCCAGCGTAGGCCGTCATTGTAAATAAGAATTTAATAAATCTTCTTAGGGATAGGCGTCCCGTCAACGGAACAGTTGTAAATCATGCAGCGCCGTGTGTCACGATTGCAAATTTTAGAGAAACAACCAATGCTGGAACATTTAACTGTCTTATATCAGCTGAAAGCTTAAAATCTTGTTGATATAACTACACTGTCCAATTTACAGTAGCTATTACTGCGGAAAAATGGCATGCTATTGTTTGAGGAGAGCTCCTAACAATAAAACACCTAACATGATAGGTTTGATAAATTCACCTCTGAAGGTGAAATGTGTACTTACATTCTGAAATCTTGCTCTGATGTAGTATCCAAAGGGTCCCAGAGATAACATGATATGTAATTTTGTTAGATAAAATCCTTTTTCATATCCTAAAAAGGTCCATATAGCATGTACAATCGATTTTGTATTTCCACTCGAATCTGTGAAAATCTAACCCTAAACGTTGTTTCAACCAGTTAGAATGTAACCCGACTTCACTATATCATTTTGAGTGTAGTATATCCTATAGGACACCATATCAGAGATCCTAGAACATAGCCAGACTTCACTATATCATTAGGAGTGTAGTATATCCTATAGGACACCATATCAGAGATCCTAGAACATAACCCGACTTCACTATATCATTAGGAGTGTAGTATATCCTATAGGACACCATATCAGAGATCCTAGAACATAACCAGACTTCACTATATCATTAGGAGTGTAGTATATCCTATAGGACACCATATCAGAGATCCTAGAACATAACCCGACTTCACTATATCATTAGGAGTGTAGTATATCCTATAGGACACCAAATTTGTTCAGAGAGTGAGCTGGTCCTTCATGGCACGCCGATGACACGGGCGGTCTTCACTTTATTGACTATAACTTTGTCAAATAAGCACCAATCGGGGTCAAACCAAGCTAGCTAGATAGCCATTGAGCTGGGTTTTATGGGAGTATGCGGACACCAAGTAAATGCTAACCTTGCGACAGCAGGCCTTTTCCTTTTGGACAAAAATGATAAGAATTGGGAGTGTTACGAAGTTATGAAAACTGGGTGTTTTGCAAATGTTGAACTTATAACATGGCTACTAATACTGGAAAAAAACTAAATCAAAGTCCAAGTATACAGATTTGACGATATTCTTGCAGAAAAATGTAATGTGAATATAAATGTCTCCTTCACGATTTGGCCAAATGTACCTGGGTGACACTAAATGTCATGTAGTTTGCCCATACTTCACGATATCCGTCTGAAACATTGCACATATACTGCTACCAACTTGTGGACACCATCGGAATTACAACCAGAGTGGTGGCTAGATTTAGACCTTTCTGTTGCATTTCAAAGATGGTGATAGAAAAAAAACGGTTGTTTTTTTCTTTGTATTTTCTTCTACCAGATCTATTGTGTTGTATTCTCCTACATTCAATTCACATTTACACAAACTTCAAAGTGTTTCCATTCAAATGGTACCAATAATATACATATCCTCGCTTCAGGGCCTGAGCTACAGGCAGTTAGATTTGGGTATGTCATTTTAGGCGAAATTTAAAAAAAGGTGGTCTATCCCTGTATTTATTTTAAAGAGGGCGAAATGTGACGGCATGCTGAAACAGTCATAACACTCAATTCAATTCAAAGGGCTTTATTGGCATGGAAAACATATGTTTACATTGCCAAAGCAAATGAAATAGATAATAAACATGAGTGAAATATACAGTCAAAATTTAACAGTAAGCATTACACTCACAAAAGTTATCAAGGAATAGAGGCATTTCAAATGTCATATTATGGCTATATACAGTGTTGTAACAATGTGAAAATAGTTCAAGTACAAACGGGAAAATAAACTCTCAGTTACAGTCATGAGTTAGCAGTGTTAGCTCTTTATTTGTCTGTATTTCTATAGGTGTTATATGAAGGGGGATGAAGAGATCGGGTGAGAAAGGACCAAGGTATCGTTGACAGGTACTTGCATACGGGGCAAACAGGTAGTTATACATGAGGAAAAAATGATGGAAGTGTGTGTGTGTGTGTGTGTGTGTGTGTGTGTATGTGTGTGTGTGTGTGTGTGTGTGTGTGTGTGTGTGTGTGTGTGTGTGTGTGTGTGTGTGTATGTGTGTGTGTATGTGTGTGTGTGTGTGTGTGTGTTAGGGGGTTTCTCAGCCCTGGCCCACTGTGGTACGTAGGGTGTGGTACACAGGGCCTCTTTGTCCCTGATGGAGTGTACTGAGAGGTGGGATGGCCTAGGGATCGGAGATGACTACACTCCACTAGGGAAACGTGGGAAGCTCTTCAGTAGGATGAGTGGTCAGAGAGACAAACACACGATCATGGGACAACCACACACACACTCACATAGTGCACACAGGCACACACACACACATACACACACACACACATACACACACACACCCTTATATTATGGGATTCTTGGACACGTCCTTGAGGCGACAGGCAGGAATGACAGTGTTAATCTTGTCTGATAACATATGACTGCTAACCTGACAGTGTGTTTGTGTGTGTTTTAGGGGGAGGGACTCCAAGGGGAAATGTAAGATTGTGTGTAGCCTTGAATCAATGTTTGTGTGTGTGTGTGCATGCCAGTATGTGTGTGTAACATACTGTAAGTAGATGTAATCCCATGCAGGAAACAGGCAGAGTGAAGATGTTAAAGGTTCACTGCTTTCCTGAGACACGGCCGTCGACTGTTTCACTCAAGACTCTGTAATATGGGCCATGGATTGGGTTTCAATGGAGGAACACTAAACCGTCAACACTGGTAAAAAAAATCAAAATACCAACCGTCCACTCAAGGTCAGCAGAGAGATTCTTTGGCGAATCAGTTTTAAAACAGCTTATGAATGCAATAAATGCATCACTATTCAAATATTTCATTAAAAATAGGAAACTTCATGACATGCTATTTCTGCTTTGTCTTGCTCTTCTGCTGAATCATTCTAAAAATAGAATAAAGTGGACTTCAACACATGACAAGAGCTTCCTATATCCCAGTACTGCCTCATCACAACAGTCACTCATTTGTCAAGACTTCCTTTCCTTATATTCACTATAGCACTTATTATACAGTACTCCACAGATGGCATTTCAGGTCCACACAAAATCCCCATCCGCGCACACACACACACACACACACACACACACACACACACACACACACACACACACACACACACACACACACACACACACACATAGTACTCCAATTAGTTTTTATTTTATTTATTCGTTATTTTACCAGGTAGGTTGACTGAGAACACGTTCTCATTTGCAGCAATGACCTGGGGAATAGTTACAGGGGAGAGGAGGGGGGGGGGGTGAATGAGCCAATTGTAAACTGGGGATTATTAGGTGACCATGATGGTTTGAGGGCCAGATTGGGAATTTAGGCAGGACACCGGGGTTAACACCCCTACTCTTACAATAAGTGCCATGGGATCTTTAATGACCTCAGAGAGTCAGGACTCCCGTTTAACGTCCCATCTGAAAGACGGCACCCTACACAGGGCAGTATCCCCAATCACTGCCCTGGGGCATTGGGATATTGTTTAGACCAGAGGAAAGAGTGCCTCCTACTGGCCCTCCAACACCAATGAGTACACACAATACTTCAATGAAAACCAAAAACACACTTCTGTCATTGAAATAGGATGATGATGATGATCAATAGAGAGACAGTGATTCAGAGGTGGGGTGCAACACCAGGAATATAGGTTGATGACTGACGTCTAGCTTTTCACTGTACTGTCTTCACTTCCACTTTCTTGTTTCCAGGAAAGAAGACGGGCAGTTTTATATCATTACACATCGTTACTGGATGAACTTATAAGAGAATTAGAAAATCACCCTGGCATGCACGGACACAGACACACACACACACAAAGTTGGACTGAGCGAGAGGGGCAGGGAGGTGGTAGTGGTGGGCGGCACTCCTCAGAGACTTTAAGTAATAAAAGTCGACTGCACTGTGAAAAGGCTCTTTTGTGCCTGTGCTCTGTTTTTCCACGAAGGTAGCATTCCTTCCAAATTGGACAAAAGAATTTTAATGGGGCGGCTAATGGACTGTGATTAGATAGGCAGAGCTAGAGTGTGAGAGAGGGAGAGAGAGGAAGGTAGAGAGAGACAGGAGAGAGGAGAGGTAGCGAGGGAGAGATAGGGAGGTAGAGAGAGACAGGGGAGAGGGAGAGATAGGGAGAGATAGGGAGGAGAGAGACAGGGGAGAGGAGAGGTAGTGAGGGAGAGATAGGGAGGTAGAGAGAGACAGGGGAGAGGGAGAGAGGAGGGAGAGATAGGGAGGTAGAGAGAGACAGGGGAGGAGAGATAGCGAGGGAGAGAGAGGGAGGTAGAGAGAGACAGGGGAGAGGAGAGGTAGGGAGGGAGAGATAGGGAGGTAGAGAGAGACAGGGGAGAGGAGAGGTAGCGAGGGAGAGATAGGGAGGTAGAGAGAGACAGGGGAGAGGAGAGGTAGCGAGGGAGAGATAGGGAGGTAGAGAGAGACAGGGGGAGAGGAGAGGTAGAGGGAGAGAGAGGGAGGTAGGGAGACAGGGGAGAGAGGAGAGGTGAGGGAGAGATAGGGAGGTAGAGAGAGACAGGGGAGAGGAGAGGTAGTGAGGGAGAGATAGGGAGGTAGAGAGAGACAGGGGAGAGGAGAGGTAGCGAGGGAGAGAGAGGGAGGTAGAGAGAGACAGGGGAGAGGAGAGGTAGTGAGGGAGAGATAGGGAGGTAGAGAGAGACAGGGGAGAGAGAGAGGTAGCAGGGGAGGGGAGAGATAGGGAGGTAGAGAGAGACAGGGGAGAGGAGAGGTAGAGAGAGACAGGGGAGAGGAGAGCGAGGGGAGAGATAGGGAGGTAGAGAGAGACAGGGGAGAGGAGAGGTAGCGAGGGAGAGAGAGGGAGGTAGAGAGAGACAGGGGAGAGAGGAGAGGTAAAGAGGGGTAGGACGGGCCCTAGCTGTGCCCTGGGAGTAGGGATGGGGGGCTAAACGCTGCAGCAGGGGGGCTAGAGTTTCACCACAGACTGAGTTGGGTGATAGGGGGCACAGATTATCCCCCATTTACCTGTAACCTTTAAGGGGGATATAGAAGGAAATAAGAGAGAAGGTTAGGCTGCGAGAGAGGGACACATGGGACACCACTCATAGCTACGTGTATCCATACATTTCATGACAATGGGAAATAGAGCACCTGCTTTTGGCTAATGGAGTCAGAGTAGTATATCGTTTTTACAATTGGCTGGGTTGATATCCTACAAACAACCAACATAAGACCTTGACTATCACTCAATACTAGAGCCATACACAGACAGTAGCCAATCTAATCTATCCCCAGGACCCTGTTTTTCAAAATGTATCTATTTGGATTTTGCCTATCGGATAGGATTAAATGTATAGAATGAATAGAACGGACAAATCATTGACTTGAATGGGGACTCTCGTTCTGGTCATTCTATTTCTAGGCATTTTATCTTATCCGATAGCCGAAATCCGGATAGGTAACTTTTGAAAAACTGGGCCCAGGAAACCACAGACAGTGCACATGAATGGCTGTGTGTGGAACTAATAGCCACAATTACAGGTTAAATGTCACTGTAATAAACATAACGGAGAGGCTCATTCAAGGAAGACACTCACGGGATTGGTCACACGCCTCTCATTCCCATGGATGAGGTCGCCAGCCTTATCAGGACCTTATCACTCACACCTCTGGGCTCTGCCGCAGAACCTGTCAATCCTTTTCTGAGAAACAGTTTCTAGCTTCTGTCACCCCCTCTCTCCTTCTCTATATCTGTCTCGTTGTATCTGAAAGGTCTTCAGCAGTAATTGGATAAGGTGCTGTAATATTGCTCTTACAGTGCATATATTTTTTTGTTCGATCAATGAGAATGGAAGAATAATACGATTTATAAAATACTGCTAATACATACTACAAAGAGACAACCTTATTTTATTTTATTATTTTTCTTTTTTTTTACACACATATATGCAGTACGAGTCAAAAGCTTGGACACACATACTCATTCAAGGGTTTTTCTTAATTTTTTACTATTTTATACATTGTACAATAAAATAGTGAAGACATCAAATCTATGAAATAACATATATGGAATCATGTAGTAACCAAAAAAGTGTTAAACAAATCAAAATAAATGTAATATTTGAGATTCTTCAAAGTAGCCAACCTTTGCCTTTTTCACAGCTTAGCACACTCTTGGCATTCTCTCAACCAGCTTCATGAGGAATGCTTTTCCAACCGTCTTGAAGGAGTTCCCACATATGCTGAGCACATTTTTGCAAATGTATATATTTGATATATTTACATAAGTATTCAGACTCTTTGCTATGAGACTCGAAATTGAACTCAGGTGAATCCTGTTTCTATTGATCATCCTTGAGATCTATATATCCATGTTTATTCAATTGACTGGACATGATTTGGAAAGGCACACACCTGTCTATATAAGGACCCACAGCTTACAGTGCATATCAGAGCAAAACCAAGCAATGGGGTCAAAATAATTGTTCGTAGAGAGATATGTCTGCAGCATTGAAGGTCCCCAACAACACAGTGGCCTCCATCATCCCTAAATGGAAGAAGTTTGGAACCACCAAGACTCTTCCTATAGCTGGCTGCCCGGCCAAACTGAGCAATCAGGGGAGAAGGGCCTTGGTCAGGGAGGTGACCAAAAACCCGATGGTCTCTCTGACAGAGCTCCAGAGTTTCTCTGTGGAGATGGGAGAACCTTCCAGAAGGACAGCCATCTCTGCAGCACTCCACCAATCAGGCCATTACGGTAGAGTGGCCAGATGGAAGCCACTCCTCAGTAAAAGGCACATGACAGCCTCCTTGGAGTTTGCCAAAATGCACCTAAAGACTCTCAGGCCATGAGAATCAAAATTCTCTGGTCTGATGAAACCAAGATTGGATTCTTTGACCTGACTGCCAAGTAGAACGTCTGGAGGAAACCTGAAACCATCCCTACGGTGAAGCATGGTGGTGGCAGCATCATGCTGTGTGGATGTTTTTCAGTCGCAGGGACTGGGAGACTAGTCAGGATAAAGGGAAGAATTAACCGAGCGAAGTACAGAGAGGTCATTGATGAAAATCTGCTCCAGAGCACTCAGGACCTCATACTGGGGCGAAGATTCACCTTCCAACAGGACAAAGACCCTAAGCACACAGCCAAGACTACGCAGGAGTGGCTTCGGGGCAAGTCTCTGAATGTCCTTGAGTGTCCCAGCCAGAGCCCAGGCTTGAACCCAATCGAACATCTCAATGGAGATATGTGAAAATAGCTGTGCAGCGGCACTCCCCATCTAACCTGACAGAGCTTGAGAGGATCTGCAGAGAAGAATGGGAGAAACTCCCCAAAAACAGGTGTGCCAAGCTTGTAGTGTTATACCCAAGAAGACACAAAGGCTATAATCGCTGAGCTTCAACAAAGTACTGAGTAAAGGGTCTGAATATTTCAGTTTTTAATATATATTAAATTTGCAAACATTTCTAAAAACCTGTTTTTCCTTTGTCATTACGGGGTATTGTGTGCAGATTGTTGAGGGGGGGGGGGGACAATGGAATACATTTTAGAATAAGGCAGTAATGTAACAAAATGTTGAAAAAGTCAAGGGGTTTGAATAATTTCCCTGAATGCACTGTATAACATTATATTGGTTACAAGAATTGTGTAAAATAATTTTAATGGAAAAACTGTACATTTTGAATTTAGCGTCGTTTTGTGTATGAGTTCATAAACCATGTGCCATGGAATCGGTACATGGAAAATCTCTTCCCAACTATATTGCCATCTATATGGCACAGCTGTCTATTTTTTGGTCCTTAATTAAATGAAACTGGTATACTTTTTTTATCTAGCACAATTTTCTTTTGCCAAGTTTGGTCTTTAATTCAGGGCTGACAGACAGACAAGTTCCTTACTTTCTTCCCCTTCCACTTGCCTCTTCCATTTTTGCAGTAATGCTGCTATTAGTTGGTTGTAGTTTTAAGTAGAGCAGACATTTCCATATCTTTTAGTTAGCTATGTGTGACACCAGTCCTATTTATCATATCATTTACAAAGATTATACAGTTCTTAAACATTTTTGCCCCCCCAAAAAATATATACGTATATATATATATATTTTAATCAATTAGTATATTTGAGTTTAACCATAATATTTGTTGCAATATTTGTTCTGTCTTTTCTGGTGGATTAAACTGCATTTTTTTTATTTTTTTAAAAATATTTTAAAATAGCAATATTTTGGAGATGATTGCATTTTCAAATAACCAAAGCTCAGAGGTTGTAAGCTAAATAAAGGGGAAAAGGCCATTCTTGAACATGGGGTGAGACTGAAGCCTTTAGTGACAGTCTAATGTTTTAATATTGAATTATTTCTGCCCTCCAAATTCAGATTCATTATATAAATAGGCCCGTTTAATTTTGTCTGGTTTACCGTTCCAAATAAAATTGAATCTTTTTTTTCACATATTAAAAAAAAACAAGTAGCTAGGTGTAGGCAAGGCCATAAGCAAATAGACATGACTACAGGTATTTTCCTTTCCATGATAGCAAGATCTTATCTATTTTTGCTAACTTTCTAGGAATGTGTATTCTAGTGAGATCATTTCTTTCCTTCAGGATATGTAAACCGAGTATGTCCACCTCACCGTCAGACTAGTTTATTGGTAAACTACACGGTAATGTAAAAGTGATATTGTTTAGTGATCCAATGCATAATACAGAACACATCATTTGGTTGAAATCCAGAAAGGATAGAAAAATGATCTAGATCCTCCATGAGTCTGTGGATGATTCCCTATTGTGGATGAAAATAAAACATGAATCATCCGTGTACCTTTGTTATTATTATGCCCTGGATTTCTAATCCCTTGATATTATTGTTGGATCTGATTTTAATAGCTAACATTTCCATGGCCATAATAAATAGACATGCCGATAGTTGACAACCTTGTTTGAAAGTTTAGTCGTTTCTGAGAAGTATATATATATATTTTTTTTTAAACATAACTTTAACCCATTTTATAGGAGATTCTCCAAAATTGAAATATTCCAGGCATTTATATATAAATTCCAGTCGTACTTTATCAAAAGCCTTTTCAAAGTCAGCTATGATTACCAGGCCTGGTTTCCCAGATGTATCATATTGTTCTATTGTTTCCAGTTCTTGTCTTATATTATCTCCAATGTAAAAAACCTGTCTGATTAGGATGAATAATATCCAACAATACCTTTTTAATTCTATGCGCTATGCATTTTGCTAGAATTCACAACACTGAAGAGTGAGGGGCCTTAAAAAGTATGGACTGGATCTTTATATTTACCACTTTGGTCCTGTTTCAGTAATTAAATCAGTTTCAAAAAAAAAATCAGTAATTTTTTCACCATTTACCATGATGAGAGGTTCAATTATATTTATCATAATATATGTTCATAAACTTACCATTAAAAAGTACAAAAATGATTGAGTGTCCATATAACTGATTGGGTCCCATCCTTTATAAAGAGCACACAGTGCCACCCACAGAACAGAAGCAGATTAACTGACAAAACATTTCCATTGCCCTCACATCGATTGTTTTTCCCCAACTCTGCCCAGAAGGCCAGCATCCCAGAGTCGCCTCTTCACTGTTGACGTTGAGCCAGGTTGTGCTGTTCTGTGAAGGGAGTAGTGCACAGCGTTGTACGAGATCTTCAGTTTCTTGGCAATTTCTCACATGGAATAGCCTTCATTTCTCAGAGCAAGAATAGACTGACAGGTTTCAGAAGAAACCTCTTTGTTTCTGGCCATTTTGAGCCTGTAATCGAACCGACAAACGCTGATGCTCCAGATACTCAACTACTCTAAAGAAGGCCAGTTGTATTGCTTGTTTAATCAGAAAAACAGTTTTCAGCTGTGCTAACATAATTGCAAAAGGATATTCTAATGATCAATTAGCTTTTTAAAATGATAAACTTGGATTAGCTAACACAATGTGCCATTGGAACACAGGAGTGATGGTTGCTGATAATGGGCCTCTGTACGCCTTTGTAGATATTCCATTAACAAATCAGCCGTTTCCATGTCTACACTGTATTTCTGATCAATTTGATGTTTATTTTAATGGACAAAAAAATTGCTTTTCTTTCAAAAACAAGGACATTTCTAAGTGACCCCAAACTTTTGAACAGTAGTGTAACTTTTGAACGGTAGTGTTTATTTTAAAAATCTTGCATAACTTAATTTATTTCCACAATTAACTAATGATATGCGTAATAATAGAGGCAACCTTATTTGTTGCAAGCTACCAACTACACGCTGATTACTTGTTTTTCATCCTAAACTAAAAACATACCTCGTTCCGAGTTCCTAAAAGCGCAAGCTTCCTCTTCATGAGTTCCATGAAAGAAATGGGGTTTTCTGTCCTGAATTTTGCGATTTCCTTTCTTGAGCATGTTTTTTCTCTGTCAAGGAGCACGCACTGCCATCTAACCAGACTATCTCTCGCTACCTTCCCATTTCAGTGGAATGAAATGACTTCCACTAGCCCCTTCCTCCTCCTCCAAAACACACACACACACACACACACACACACACACACACACACACACACACACACACAGTCATTCTACTCTAAATTGGATGGAGACACTGTCATGCGATATTTACATAAGTAATAATGGGCTGGTGTTCCTGAGGGTAGTCAGTCAACAGAGTGGCTCCTATCTCACTGCGCGGCCTGCTGGGTAATTGCTATTTTGGCACTGAAGAGCTACCTGGGCCTTGTCTCCCTGTGTGTGTGTGTTTGTATGTATGTGTGTGTGCGTGTTTGTTTGTGAGACAGAGTATGTTTGCAAGTGTGTGTATGAGTGAGTGTTATTTTCGAGAAAGTGTCTCCTTAGACCTGAACAAACCTCTGTTCCATTTGCAGCACATTTCTGGAAGGCTATTATGTTTAGGTCCAGTGGGGACAGCATCTGTCCACCAGAGCTCTTGAGTTTGGTTTTGGAGCTGGAATCATGGGGTGTAAATATGGGTGTGTGTATGCATTCTAGTTGACGAGATTCTATGTGTTTTTGGTGGGTGTCAATTTGAATATGTTTATTTACTGGCTTGCTTGTGTGTGTGAATATGTTTATTGTGATGATGTCTGTGCAGGTGTTTTTCATGCTGGTTTGAGAGAGGGAGAGATGGTGTGTGTGTGTGCCCTCCCAAGGTGCTGTAGACAGCTCTCTCATCCTCTGTGTAACTCAATAAGCCCTGACTGCTGGCATGGTGCTGTGGGACACCATGGCAACACCTACTCAATTTAAATCACCTTCCCACCTGACTAACCTACTTCTGGTTCCACACACACCCTCAGGACGAGAAAGATGGTCACGGTTCAGATACTTTCAGGCAGCAGGCTTGCTTCTACCACCACCATTCCTAGAAGTAATCTCTGATCTGATTAGCCAGGTTTCCACAACATGACCTTCACCACGGCCTCTCTACTTATATCCAAGTAGAGGGGACAGATTACAACTATCAAGCAAGTGAAAAGTCTTCATCCAGTTCCATTGGTAGCAGAGTTGACATTAACTCTGTTACCAAATCACTCTGTCTGTCCTGCCAATCACACTCAGCTGTGTCATACGTGTCATGGCAAGAGGTGTTGACATTTTCTGTCCATGTCTGCTCTCCTTGTGAGTGAGCACCGTTAAAACTCCATTTCCAAGGCTCCCAGAGGAAAATGATCTGAGAAAGTCTAATGACCTGCTAATCCCGGATCCTCTGTCCTCTCTTCTGATTCCCTGGGAGAGAGCTGGATCTCTGGGATAGGAAGAGAGCTGTGCAGCGTCTGACACCAGGCCATAAAAAGACTTACAGACGCCTTAAATCATTTCCCCCAGAGTGGTATTTCCCTGCTGCTACTGCCAAATGTCTCTTTTTCATGTCATCTTTTACATAAAGCATGAAAACCTGCCCAAAGTTAAGGCTGATTTGTAGTTGTGTGTTGATACTTTAAGCGCTGAGTGAATGTGCTATACTGACATTTAAACACGTCCCTGACAGGAACTTTATCTCACACTGACACCAGATTTACCGGGTCATTAACCCGCTCTTAACACCACCAAGTGTTACTTCTGCAACAAAATGGGACAGATTAGTTAGATCTTCCATGCGGGTGGATTTGAAATGGAGACACATCAGATGTGTAGCCTACACAACAGAGAGTGATGGAGACTTCACCTCTCCATATGGAGGGTTCTTACTGTGATATATACAAAAAACTATGACAAAGACAAATATATATATATATTGTAAGGCTGCTGGTGCCTGTAAGTACTTGAAGTCTATTTAAGATGACAAAATGGCCCCTCAACGCCTCACGGACGTGTCTGGCGAACGTACACACAGTCCTGTTAGGGTGTGACCAAAGGCCTGTGGTGGCTCAAATTGACCGCTGACCACTAGGCAGGGGGAGAGGGGGGTGTCAGGGTTGGGGAAAGGCCAGATCACACTGCACCGGTTGGGGGGAGAGGGTGGGTAGTAATTGGAGACACATTGAATAGCAGCTTAGAATTTTAAGTGTTAGCCATTGTATGGATACAATGTTTTTGGTATCGTAAGCTTCTTTTTGCAGAAGAAATACATCAAAGAGATCACAAGTTTGTGGTTTGCTGGACAACAACAGGCAACAAGTAAGGATAGTAAATGTGGAATTGGTGTTTCAGAGTCAAACTGTCTCCATGCTTCAGTTTAAACAGACATTGTCAGACTGAAATCCACAGAACCGGTATTTGATGTCTTGTGTGACTGTGAAGATGTGATTAAATCCATCCCTGCAGCGAGTGAGACATGTTGCGTGAGCTACAGAGATGAGAGCATCTTATCCTGTCTCGGTTACTGATGCACTGCTGGGTTGGTGGTTTATGCTCTCTCTCCTTCTGCTTCTTTCATCTTCTCATCCTCTTCCCTCCTCTTCTCCAAATCTCACACACCTGACCTCCAGGGGCTATCTCACTGACAGCTTTCCCAGGGAACACCACATGAGGCTGGGGTCCGAAGGCGGTACCCTTGGGGGTCAGCTCTCCACAGGGCTCAGGGCTTCAGTCCTGCTTCAGTAAGGTAGGCTTAGCCTGGAATCAGCTAAGACTATGACCAAATCTGTTTTAGCCCAGGGAGAGGGGGGTTTTGGAGGGGCGGGTTGCTCAGTTGACAATTAAAGGAAACTGCAACACACAAACAAAGGGAACACACACAGCAGCGGCTGTGAGTGTGTGAGTTGAGATTTGTTTGTGTGTGTGTGTCTGATTGGCACACAATGCAGATGTGTGGGCAGTAGGTGCCATCTGGAGAAAACAGAGTGGGATGAGGAGGGACGAAGGAGAAGGAAGGGTGGGCTGCCACTTTAGAAAAAGCGCCTTATCGTTTGATGAGAGGATAAAGGAAATGATCAGAGTGTAATCAATCAAAAAACCTGTGACACAAATGAACGAAGACAAGAAGCCCCCACTCACTCACCCCTCCCTCCCCCACCTCGTCTCAGCATTGGCCCCGCCCGTTCGTCAATAGGCCCCTTCGTTGGCAGCAACCACGAACTTCGCCACCATTGGTCGAGCTTGTGAAAAGACTCCAGGTTTTATGGTTGCGTGTCTTGTCGTTAGGGGAAAATGGAAAACCGCCATTCAGGTCATGACGGGTGTCGGACAATCAATGTTGGAACTTAGTAAGTGGCCAATCTCGAGGAACGCCAGATGCTATGCCGAGTTCATGTGGATCGGGATGTTTTCACCGGAGCAACCATATCCCCACAAAGACACAGTATGGCCTCCCTGGAGATCCCCCCCACCCCACCCACACACACACACACCATAAGTCCAATATTCACCCACCCTCCACCCCATCCCTATCCAACACAGTCACCTTCCTTCCCCCGATCTAATGCCATTTCCTTGAGTAGTCCAAGAGTAGCCCTAAATAGCAGCCCTTACTGCCTGGTAATGGCAAAAACAAACAAAAGGTACTGGACCTATCAAAACACAGGGACAAAGACTGCTTTATAGAGAATGAGATCACCCACAATGAAAAAAGGCATGAGCGTTTCTGAAGCTGCCATTCCAAACTTTATGGAACTCTGGGGGTGGTATTAGCCTATAGTTCCAAAAACTGAAAATATTGTATCAAAACAAATCAGACTACTGCATAAATGAGTCATTTAGTGAACAACTAGTGGGATTGATGAGCAGGTATAGGTCTGCCTGTGCTGTGTTCTTAAAGATTTCCCCAAAAGTGAAATGAATGATGATATAGGCCTAATAGCCTCGGTGAGGACAGGAAAGTGATGATGTACCTTATATAGCCCTATAGTTCAATCATAGTCTATGGTGCCAGACCAGAGTGTGCAAAGCTATCATCAAGGGAAAAAGTGGCTACTTTGAAGGAACTAAAATATTAAATATAATTTGATTTGTTTAACACTTTTTTGGTTACTACATGATTCCATATGTTTTATTTCATAGTTTTGATGTCTTCACTATTATTCTACAATGTAGAAAATAATAATACAAATTAAGAAAATCCATGTAATGAGTAGGTGTGGACAGCCTTTTGACTCGTACTGTAAATGGAGAGTGTGGTTTAGGCCCAGATGGGGCCTACTAACTAGACTGGCTGATGTGACCTATGTGACTCTCCCAAGGAGAGCTGTGACCACACTGGTCTGGAAAGGAGGCCATTTGATAATTCACTATTCGCTCAGAAATTGTGCAACGGGTTTGATTGGTTCGCTCAAAAAAAAAAAAAACTCTGGGTTGAGACCTCTCATTGTTTGGATTTGAAAATCCAACCGTTGTAATGGAAGGGGAGGGGGGCACTCGGGGACTGTGGGTGGCTGTGCATGTGGGTGTTTGAGTGAGAAAGAGACAGAGAGCCAACATGTAAAAGCACAGCCCTGTGCCGACAACATCAAAGGACCATTCCAGACTCTGAAGTCAGAAGGACTTTGAGAGTTAGGTGTTAGCCAGACTACCTACAAACCTCATCCCCAAGCTAAATGTGCATAGGCAGAAGTGTAGCCTACAGTTTACACATCCAAGCGGGATCTTGAGCACTTACAAATACATAACATATCTTTGGAATTGCACTTTGTTTTTGAAGGATGTAACACATCATACAAAAGGGATGACATAGTTCACAATTGTGCAACATTGTCGGTGACCCATTTTGCAGAATTGTGGACATGTCTTGGACCCCAGTCCGACTCCAGTCACACATTTGATGACTTGAGACGTGACTTGATAGAAAATAAAATAACTTGAGACTTGACTTGGACTTGGATCCTAAAGACTCGGGACGAACTTTGATTTGAGACTGATGACTTGAAATGATCTGGCCAGGTTTTAAAATGTTTTGTCACTCATTTTGTGGCAGAGTCTATGTGGACCTACACGCAGCCAGAGACAGTACCCGCAACATCGCAACAGATTGGCTAGTGAAACGCACACTCAGCAATCTGATTGGACCACTGAACTGTCAATCAACACAGGTCGGGTGCACAATGAGCTGTGCAGCTATAGGATCGCGTGCAGCGCGAACATCAAATTGTAGGAAGAGATGATTGCCATAATAAATAAATACGCACCCCGCAAACATTTCTGGTGATCAACAATATTAACTGTTTACCTTGTAAACTCACCAGCAATGAGGCAACAATTAGTCTAGTACTTTGGTATGTAACAATTGCTTGATATTGATAATTTATTTATGAAGCTTGCTTTTAGAATTTGTTCAAATCAAATATCACCGTGGCGAAGACGCACCATAGGCGTTGCTTTCCAAACCCGCCGGTAGAGAGGGCTTTTTATCTCTCTTTGTTATGCATGCATATACATAACGTGGTAAATCTATACTCCATCTAATACTACAATAATTGCTAGCGTTTCATCATTACATTACCTTACTGTTTATTAGAAAATTTAGACATTTATACGATACAGTTTAATTTTATAGCCAACCATTGCTTACCCTGCTTTGAGTGGGCGCGATGTTTATAGTGCACATGAACATTCGCAAGACTCGTGAGGTAGAAGTTATGTTTATTCAATTCAATGTATAGTTTCCTTTGTTCATATTTCCCGGGTTAGGTCGGAGTTCCGTGTGTCTCTGTCATTTTTTGTTGTGAGTAAAAGAAGCGCGCGTTTCATAGTGCGCATAGAAATAGGCGAAGTGGCCTTCGCTCCACGCTTTGGAGTCAGAACGTTGAAAGAGAGATAATGATTGTACCATGTATGCATGGTGTTGGAATATCATTAATAATCATTACGTCTGATAAAGACAAATGTACCCAATGTAACAATGGATGTTGGAATAGCCTTTTACATTGTAGAACCAGTTTATTGGTTGTACTTTCCAAATGGGTAATTGCATGGTCTTGGGGGCCATGCGCTTATTATGTAGGCCTGCCTGTTTGAGCTCCTGTTAGACAGATTCGATATGGTTTCTCAGATAGGACAGGTTAAGCATGATACAGAGGCTATTTCTTTTGGGCTATTGCCTGTGTATATTTGGTAAATCTACTTGTATATTTTGTATGATATGGCGCTTTCACCATTGGATCACCAAGACCTGTAAATCGACACTCTGAGCATGTCAACCAACCTGCCTTGCCTTCTGCTGATTTCATGCCTTTATACTATAATGTCCATATTTTACAATTACATAGGCTAATAAAAACATGTTGTAGACAAAATAATGAAAAGGACTTTCCTGTAGCCTCGATAAATATACAAAGATTTGTAGTTGAAAAAGTATTTTCATTTATAGATATTTGTTTTTCTTGACTTGAGACTTGACTTGAAAACTTGTGGCTAGACTCGACTTCACTTGCTCTTAGAATGCACGTCTTGGACTTGACTCGAGTCTTGACCCGTTCTGCTTTGGACTCAACTTGAGACTCAGACCTTCTGACTTGAGATTTGCTTGTGTGATAGCGACTTGGTCCTACCTCAGCCAGTTTGGGTACTGAGCACTACTTTCAAAACTACTGGCTGAAAATATACAAAACCTCTGTAGGGCCACGTTAAATGGAAGAGCCACGACGAGGAAGAACTAGGGGTAGCCAGCTGGGTAGCCTATGTATTAGTGGCTGTGAGGTGATGCGAGAACTACCCAACTCCTCGACGACGATGGCCCTGTGCGGCTCACTGAAGCCTGCCTGGAGGTAGCAAAACTTGGCTCATCCCGCGGGAGCAGGGAGAAATATCCAGCCCGCGTATGAGGACGTGAGGGAGAGGGTGAAGAAAAACAAAAAAACAGATAGGCTGAACCAAAAGGGTGGAGACTTGGGATTTTCCCAAACCGAATAATACCATCATTGTTTGAGAAAAAACCCCAAAGGAAAACAGTAGGCTACTCGTTGATTTCTTTCTATACATTTCATACTCTGCAGACCTGTAGGTGATAACTGTTAACAAACATTCTAATATCACAACTCTCGGATGGAACCCCAGATGTATCAGACCTAATTCCTATACAACCTAGATACAATGCTGTTAGAGTAACGACGATAATCCAATAACACGGGATTCGTGCCCATCATTCATAACACAATTGTTTTGCACAATTTCCCAAAGTGGAATTTCGTGTTCTGTTATCGGGTCATGCTCTTACTTGTTCCATAATCCAATAGATACTGACTATCTGTGATTGTATCCGCTAGGTGGCGACCTTGGTCTTAAGCGTTTCACCTTGGACAGCGATGCGCATCACTGGAGACGACATTCATAATTCACTTTATGAGAAAAATGACAAATATCTGCCTATACATGACAATGACGAGTCCTAAGAAATAATTAAGATTTTCTATGATTCTTTGAGCAAAGCACTTTTGAGACACTGGTGTTATAACCTAGACCTAATAAGGAGAACGTTGAAAAATTAAACAAAAATCAAAATGTATTAAACGTTTTGGGGAATTTCATCTTCATTATTAATTACAACGTAAATACATTATCTTGGAAGTTTATTGCTTCTCTTTAACAATAAAAATAGCGGTGTCCGCATGACAGAAATTCACTAAATATTACAGTAACTCCTGGCCCATTACACAGTCCCATTTTGGCCATACCAGTGTCCATTCATGGCTGAGGGGTAGGGGGACAGTTAATGATTATTTGCCCCTGTTTTCCCGACCACTGTGTTTCTTATTTGGATTGACTGCCGCGTCAGAGCGCGCAGACTCACCTCCCGGCTGTTTTCGGAGCTTCGCTCTATCCCTGCTTCAAACACATATTCCACAGGGAGAGAGAGAGAGAGCAAGACCTGTGAGGAGCGGAACGAACGACCAGAAAAAACGACAAATGGCACTCATGGCTGGGATGTTGTTTACGGCGACCTCTGTGCTGCTTGGAATTTCTACGTGTGTTTCTTCGGCACGGATTTACCCCCCAAACGAAGGTAAGACTGGGAATAACAGCGGAGCCCCGTTTTGGACTTATTCTCCGCTAGTTTATACTCCGTCCACTTCATGTGTGAGACGGACCACAATCCCGGTGTCCCGTAGCTATTCTGGACTCGTGCAAGGACCAGCAGCTCTCAACGAATTGGCCAACACTATTAATTTGCTCAACATCATGTACCATTAATCTCTGACATTGGATTAGGCTTTCCATATGCGTCAAACCCATCGAGCGTTTTGTGTCATAGACTACTAGGTTATCTCTTTACCCAAGTTGCCGAAAGCGCGTTGCAGAAAGCCGCAGCGTATGAAGTCTATATGGGGCTCTAGTAGGGTCTGAGTGGAGTGCTGTTAAATCTTTCTTCAGTCTCTGTTAATTAGGCGATAGCCAACTTCTTCAGCAAAATTAGTTTTTTCTTGAGCCATATAGGCTACAAAGACACGATGTTATACACAAATCAGTATTGCTTTGGAGGGCATGTATGTGTCTGGTTTTGTGCAATGCCGTTGTGCAAAAGCCACCCGTACAAAATGTGCCATGTAATTTTAGTTCATAACCTTGTATTGCAGTCGCAGTTCTGTAAAATTATCCTCATTCAATTAACAAGTGGTGTTTGCGCATTTTCTTTGTCAAAACGCATTAACTTCAAAGCAATACTAAGCAATACTAAAATAATTACCCAAGTCATTTCAGATAAAGGACAATATCTTAAATTAAATCCACTTTAAAAAAAATGTTAACTCGCTGCATATTTAAGCGCTTACATTTGTGATTTTCTTCACTGCGCAGTGAGAGGATTTCCGTAAGAAATATAAGGGACTATTGAAATCTCATTACGGATTCTTTTTGATTTCTCACTGAAGCAAGTTGATTTAGACGTCCGTGCTCCTCATCGTAGAACTTCAGGACCCGAGTTAATAAAACAGAAGAACGGAGTCTCCAACATGTATTGGAGAGTCGCATTCACTGGTTTACAATGACAATACCCATGGTTCTTTATACAAAATATAAAATCCCTGTAAAATGGGATCCCTTTATGTTTTTAATCATCACATATCCCCCTGGAAAAATCTATCCAATTACGCATTTGAGTAATGCAAACATATTACATCGTTTATGGATGTAGGTGTGTGTGGAATGGGCCTATAGATACGTCATTACATATTGATCATTAGCTTACTTCTGACAGGTTTTCGTTGAGCAGATTGCACATAGTTGTTTTCCTCGGCAAACTGCTTAATAACTATCCAACTATGGCAACAAGACGGTGGCTGTTCCCGACTGTATATTATCACTGTAGACAAGGTTACACATATTCCGTGTTATGAACGGTCTATAACTGCTCACTTCTCTTTCTATTTTTTTCAGTGACGTTACTGGACTCCAGATCCGTAGCGGGGGAGTTGGGCTGGGTCGCCAACCCAACAGAAGGAGGGGTAAGTGCCCCTTGTTAAGACGCAAGTCCCCCGTTGAGTCAAAATGGAGAGACGATGTCCTCTATAGCCCACCGGCCCCCTCCGTCCTCTCCCTCTACTCGCGGTAATGGTTAGATTTGAGTCCGATACTGCAGCGGGCGTCAGGTTTCCTGAATAGACGGCTGATTGAATCGGTCTTTGTGGAGAAACGTTATATCCTTTTCCCCCATTGAGGCGCGGGGGAAGAGGAACTTGGCAGCACAGAAAGGGCCCTCTGGAATGGATGAATGAAGGGAAGTGGCAGCGGGTTTCAGTCCTCACAGTAGGATTGGATTGGGCCATAAAGCAATAGGGAATGTGATCGGACTAAATGCATGATCCCGCGGTCTAATTGGGATATATATAGTTGCGCTGATAAGGTACAGAGTGCGACTGTTTCGGGAATGTCCGTGTTAGGCCCTTCGGTGCGCGCGGCTGGGGCCGGTCTGGCACACACTCCCCTGTCCGTTGTTCCCTGAGCCGAAGCAGCAACAGCACTGGCGTTTGAATAATTACATGGGACCATCTTATATGTGTTGTTGTATTTATAGACTAAACCAACAAGGTGGCCCAAAGTAGAGCAACATATGCTATCCATTACGTTCTTCTTTCTATTCAGGCATCTTCTGGCATATCAATTATATTTTAATGATACAGTTTATGGTATGCTATAGACCCACAAAATAAACGTTGCCGGTTTGTGTCAGCCTTCTCTCCAACTCTTGTTTTATTCACCATTGGGTTGAGTTGCTGTTCAATGAATGTGGCTCGTGTGTGCTGCTGTTGGGTGCTCTCCGTTCCTTCTTCAGCGGGTTCCTCCGTGGCGGATGGATTGACAGGGTGCTGGCAGCGCCGACAGGCCTGCATTCACGCTCTCATTACGACCAATTACCCTCATTCTCCCTCTCCTCCGCTATCGGGGAAAGGTGCGGCCTTATCTGCCTAGCCGGTTGATTTCCACAATAAAGGGCCAAGCAGAAAGAAGAAAGCTGTTGAATAAAGCAGCGGGGTGATGGACACTTTCTCAAATCGGAACCTCAGCCATGTTTAGCGTTATCTCCCCTACTCAAATGAATAGGGCTTTAAACGAGATTAGTTATGACAACGCCTTGAATCAAATTTAGCACAGCATACATCCTTCCCCCTAGTAATAGCTCTGTTTGGACTCGTTTCTCTAAAAAGAATATAGTCCTAACCAGATACAAGCAGAAGGCTGGCTTGTCTGCTCTTGTTTTTAAATGCAGTCAATTTGACAACTTTTTAAAACCTCATTGTGAAATGGTAAATGCCCGGTGCAGTCAAAAATTAGATTTCCCTGTGTTTTTATTATTATTATTATTTATTATTATTTATTAATTATTTCCAGACTAAGATGTCAAATAATACTGTTATATTTCGAAAATGATGATCATGCCCTTTTAGTGTAAGAGTTATTTGAAAAGACCACCTGAAGATTTCAGCCTGTTTTGGTGGGATGGAGTTTTAGCCTGCCTGTTGACATCACCAGGTGGTAAATTAGTTAATAGACCTATAAGAAAGAGAGTTCCAAACCTCTCTGCCAATAACAGCTAGTTTTCAGTTTCCCCTCCCCACTCAGACCAATCCCAGACAGTCCTAGCAAAATTCTTGCTTGAGAAATGTCTCTTTGCTAACAAGCAATTTTTTGTTTCTTTTTGTCCATGTTTTAAATTAAAAATCACAGTAAGGTACTTAATTGTTACCCCAAAATGATTATTTATCCAGGTCATTTACAAGACCCTGCTAGGTAACGTCCCCCCTTATATCAGCTCGCTGGTCACCATAGCATCTCCCACCTGTAGCACACGCTCCAGCAGGGATATCTCTCTGGTCACCGCCAAACCCACTGGCTCCACGTCATCTACAAGACCCTGCTAGGTAAAGTCCCCCCTTATCTCAGCTCGCTGGTCACCATAGCATCTCCCACCTGTAGTCATAAGGCCATTTAGCTCTCAAGCATTGTTTTACCTCCAGCAGGGATATCTCTCTGGTCACCGCCAAACCCACTGGCTCCACGTCATCTACAAGACCCTGCTGAGCTGTAAAGTCCCCCTTATCTCAGCTCGCTGGTCACCATAGCATCTCCCACCTGTAGCGTTACACGCTCCAGCAGGGATATCTCTCTGGTCACCGCCAAACCCACTGGCTCCAAACGTCATCTACAAGACCCTGCTAGGTAAAGTCCCCCTTATCTCAGCTCGCTGGTCACCATAGCATCTCCCACCTGTAGCACACGCTCCAGCAGGGATATCTCTCTGGTCACCGCCAAACCCACTGGCTCCACGTCATCTACAGGACCCTGCTAGGTAAAGTCCCCCTTATCTCAGCTCGCTGGTCACCATAGCATCTCCCACCTGTAGCACACGCTCCAGCAGGGATATCTCTCTGGTCACCGCCAAACCCACTGGCTCCACGTCATCTACAAGACCCTGCTAGGTAAAGTCCCCCTTATCTCAGCTCGCTGGTCACCAGCTCGCTGGTCACCATAGCATCTCCCACCTGTAGCACACGCTCCAGCAGGGATATCTCTCTGGTCACCGCCAAACCCACTGGCTCCACGTCATCTACAAGACCCTGCTAGGTAAAGTCCCCCTTATCTCAGCTCGCTGGTCACCATAGCATCTCCCACCTGTAGCACACGCTCCAGCAGGGATATCTCTCTGGTCACCGCCAAACCCACTGGCTCCACGTCATCTACAAGACCCTGCTAGGTAAAGTCCCCCTTATCTCAGCTCGCTGGTCACCATAGCATCTCCCACCTGTAGCACACGCTCCAGCAGGGATATCTCTCTGGTCACCGCCAAACCCACTGGCTCCACGTCATCTACAGGACCCTGCTAGGTAAAGTCCCCCTTATCTCAGCTCGCTGGTCACCATAGCATCTCCCACCTGTAGCACACGCTCCAGCAGGGATATCTCTCTGGTCACCGCCAAACCCACTGGCTCCACGTCATCTACAAGACCCTGCTAGGTAAAGTCCCCCTTATCTCAGCTCGCTGGTCACCATAGCATCTCCCACCTGTAGCACACGCTCCAGCAGGGATATCTCTCTGGTCACCGCCAAACCCACTGGCTCCACGTCATCTACAAGACCCTGCTAGGTAAAGTCCCCCTTATCTCAGCTCGCTGGTCACCATAGCATCTCCCACCTGTAGCACACGCTCCAGCAGGGATATCTCTCTGGTCACCGCCAAACCCACTGGCTCCACGTCATCTACAAGACCCTGCTAGGTAAAGTCCCCCTTATCTCAGCTCGCTGGTCACCATAGCATCTCCCACCTGTAGCACACGCTCCAGCAGGGATATCTCTCTGGTCACCGCCAAACCCACTGGCTCCACGTCATCTACAAGACCCTGCTAGGTAAAGTCCCCCCTTATCTCAGTTCGCTGGTCACCATAGCATCTCCCACCTGTAGCACACGCTCCAGCAGGGATATCTCTCTGGTCACCGCCAAACCCACTGGCTCCACGTCATCTACAGGACCCTGCTAGGTAAAGTCCCCCCTTATCTCAGCTCGCTGGTCACCATAGCATCTCCCACCTGTAGCACACGCTCCAGCAGGGATATCTCTCTGGTCACCGCCAAACCCACTGGCTCCACGTCATCTACAGGACCCTGCTAGGTAAAGTCCCCCCTTATCTCAGCTCGCTGGTCACCATAGCATCTCCCACCTGTAGCACACGCTCCAGCAGGGATATCTCTCTGGTCACCGCCAAACCCACTGGCTCCACGTCATCTACAAGACCCTGCTAGGTAAAGTCCCCCTTATCTCAGCTCGCTGGTCACCATAGCATCTCCCACCTGTAGCACACGCTCCAGCAGGGATATCTCTCTGGTCACCGCCAAACCCACTGGCTCCACGTCATCTACAAGACCCTGCTAGGTAAAGTCCCCCTTATCTCAGCTCGCTGGTCACCATAGCATCTCCCACCTGTAGCACACGCTCCAGCAGGGATATCTCTCTGGTCACCGCCAAACCCACTGGCTCCACGTCATCTACAAGACCCTGCTAGGTAAAGTCCCCCTTATCTCAGCTCGCTGGTCACCATAGCATCTCCCACCTGTAGCACACGCTCCAGCAGGGATATCTCTCTGGTCACCGCCAAACCCACTGGCTCCACGTCATCTACAAGACCCTGCTAGGTAAAGTCCCCCCTTATCTCAGCTCGCTGGTCACCATAGCATCTCCCACCTGTAGCACACGCTCCAGCAGGGATATCTCTCTGGTCACCGCCAAACCCACTGGCTCCACGTCATCTACAAGACCCTGCTAGGTAAAGTCCCCCCTTATCTCAGCTCGCTGGTCACCATAGCATCTCCCACCTGTAGCACACGCTCCAGCAGGGATATCTCTCTGGTCACCGCCAAACCCACTGGCTCCACGTCATCTACAAGACCCTGCTAGGTAAAGTCCCTCCTTATCTCAGCTCGCTGGTCACCATAGCATCACCCACCTGTAGCACACGCTCCAGCAGGTATATCTCTCTGGTCACCGCCAAAACCAATTCTTTCTTTGGCCGCCTCTCCTTCCAGTTCTCTGCTGCCAATGACTGGAACGAACTACAAAAATCTCTGAAACTGGAAACACTTATCTCCCTCACTAGCTTTAAGCACCAACTGTCAGAGCAGCTCACAGATTACTGCTCCTGTACATAGCCCACCTAAAATTTAGCCCAAACAACTACCTCTTTCCCAACTGTATTTAATTTATTTATTTATTTTGCTCCTTTGCACCCCATTATTTTTATTTCTACTTTGCACATTCTTCCACTGCAAATCTACCTTTCCAGTGTTTTACTTGCTATATTGTATTTACTTTGCCACCATGGCCTTTTTTTGCCTTTACCTCCCTTATCTCACCTCATTTGCTCACATCGTATATAGACTTGTTTATACTGTATTATTGACTGTATGTTTGTTTTACTCCATGTGTAACTCTGTGTCGTTGTATCTGTCGAACTGCTTTGCTTTATCTTGGCCAGGTCGCAATTGTAAACGAGAACTTGTTCTCAACTTGCTTAAATAAAGGTGAAATAAAATAAATAAATAAATATATTGAGATAAAAATGGCTGCGTTGGCCCTTTAAAAGCACACACCATAATGCCCCCAATGCCTTTCAAAACACCATTATAATCCATGCTCTTTAGTAGCTGGGACTTTATCGTAAGTGAAACAAACATTGTTCCTATAATAATAAGCCAGCCAGTCATCGATAACGTAATCCATGCACCTCATGAGTTCATTCTCAAAACACCCGGTCCACATGTGTGCTGTCCAAACCCTCTCCCTCTCCAAAATAAGTTGAATAAAATAAGTAGGCCTACAGAAGGAACACAGACACCCTTTTACCATTGGGTTTTTGTTCAGATCACTATAAGCCCCTGCAGACTTAAGGCCTATCCATTAGCTCATACACAAGATTCTTTCAATATCTCTTCACCCTCACTCTGCGTTTCTCTCCATTTGGTGACCTTTAAATGAATCATGGAGTTATGGGGATTTACATTGAGGTCATCATTATTTGACATTCAAATAATAATTTTAATGGTGCATGTTCCCCAAGGATTTGGTTGGTTTCCTTTTATGTGGAGATAAAACGTACTAGTCAGGCTTGAATACAGTACAGTAGGCCTATGTGTACTTATTTCTGATTGTACCGGTAGTAGTTTCATTATAACAGGCCTTGCTATTTACATTAGGCTTTGTCATGCATTTATTATCACGTTTGGTTTTAAATACTTGACCTACTGAGACGCAGACATTAAGTCCCCGTTCTGCTATGGTCTTTCTTAATGTATGTCTGCAAGTTAATATGTGGCCTACCATTTTACAGATTTGTCATAATGTTTGTCAGATGTTTTCCTAACATTTCCTGTGTTTGTGTCCTCAGTGGGAGGAGGTGAGCATCATGGATGAGAAGAACATTCCCATCAGGACGTACCAGGTGTGTAACGTGATGGAACCCAACCAGAACAACTGGCTTAGAACGGACTGGATCCCCCGGGTTGGCGCCCAGCGTGTCTACATTGAAATCAAGTTCACCCTGCGCGACTGTAACAGCCTCCCTGGTGTCATGGGTACCTGCAAGGAGACCTTCAACCTCTACTACTACGAGTCCAACAACGACAAGGAGCGCTACATCCGAGAGAACCAGTTTGGAAAGATCGACACGGTGGCGGCCGACGAGAGCTTCACCCAGGTGGACATCGGAGACCGTATCATGAAGCTGAACACGGAGGTCAGGGATGTCGGAGCCTTGACCCGGAAGGGTTTCTACCTGGCCTTCCAGGACGTGGGAGCCTGCATCGCCCTGGTGTCTGTCAGGGTGTTCTATAAGAAATGTCCCCTGGCTGTGAGGAACCTGGCCCAGTTCCCTGACACCACCACCGGGGCTGACACCTCATCACTGGTAGAAGTCCGAGGATCCTGCGTAAATGATTCAGAGGAGCGTGACGTTCCCAAAATGTACTGCGGGGCGGACGGAGAGTGGCTGGTGCCCATCGGGAACTGCCTGTGTAACCCGGGATTTGAGGAGAGAAACCTTGAATGTCAGGGTAAGTTAAGGAGACAAAGCTTCTGTCTGCCTCTGATATATATATTCCTCTAGTCACAGGCAGCAGCTGTTCTGTGTGGTTATTTATATTCTTCTCTATCGTTCTCTCTTCATTCACCTTCCATCTCTATCTCCATACAGTAGTCTGCTTCTTTATCATATCTCCCTCCTCTCTCTCTGTCTGTCTCGTTGTTTCACTCCCTCCATGTATCCCACTCTCTTTGTCTCTCGCTCTCCCTCTCTCTCTCACACTCTCTCTCTCTCTCTCACTCTCTCTCCCTCTCTCTCTATTCACCAGCCTCTCTCTCTTTTGCTTGTTGTCTCTCTCTCCTCTTCCCCTCCCTGCATCTCTCTTACATGATATCAGGCTGGTTAATAGAAGAGGTGATGATTGTAAATGGCATAATTATTCAGTCCATTGGGATGTGGTAGTTGGGTCAGGGTAACAGGCCTGTTATAGGGATGTGGTAGTTGGGTCAGGGTAACAGGCCTGTTATAGGGATGTGGTAGTTGGGTCAGGGTAACAGGCCTGTTATAGGGATGTGGTAGTTAGGCCAGGGGTACAGGCCTGCTATTGGGATGTGTTAGTTAGGTCAGGGGAACAGGCCTGCTATTGGGATGTGTTAGCTAGGTCAGGGGTAAATGCCTGCTATTGGGATGTGTTAGTTAGGCCAGGGGTACAGGCCTGTTATTGGGATGTGGTAGTTAGGCCAGGGTAACAGGCCTGTTATAGGGATGTGGTAGTTGGGTCAGGGGTACAGGCCTGCTATTGGGATGTGTTAGTTAGGCCAGGGTAACAGGCCTGTTATAGGGATGTGGTAGTTGGGTCAGGGGAACAGGCCTGCTATTGGGATGTGTTAGTTAGGTCAGGGGAACAGGCCTGCTATTGGGATGTGTTAGTTAGGTCAGGGGAACAGGCCTGCTATTGGGATGTGTTAGTTAGGTCAGGGGAACAGGCCTGCTATTGGGATGTGTTAGTTAGGTCAGGGGAACAGGCCTGCTATTGGGATGTGGTAGTTAGGCCAGGGGTACAGGCCTGCTATTGGGATGTGTTAGTTAGGTCAGGGGAACAGGCCTGCAATTGGGATGTGTTAGCTAGGTCAAGGTAACATGCCTGCTATTGGGATGTGTTAGTTAGGCCAGGGTAACAGGCCTGTTATAGGGATGTGGTAGTTGGGTCAGGGGTACAGGCCTGCTATTGGGATGTGTTAGTTAGGTCAGGGGAACAGGCCTGCTATTGGGATGTGTTAGCTAGGTCAGGGGTACATGCCTGCCTGTCTGCAGTATGTATCTGATGGATAAATTGCTCAGGAGAGACCAGTCTAAATAGCTCCCAGTCTTACTTTCCTCCCAGCCCCAGCCCCAATCCCAGTCAGATGATTCCAGTCTCTCTCTCTCTCCTCCCCTACCCACCACACCACCAGCCCCAATCCCAGTCAGATGATTCCAGTCTCTCTCTCTCTCCTCCCCTACCCACCACACCACCAGCCCCAATACCAGTCAGATGATTCCAGTCTCTCTCTCTCTCTCCTCCCCTACCCACCACACCACCAGCCCCAATCCCAGTCAGATGATTCCCAGTCTCTCCTCCCCTACCCACCACACCACCAGCCCCAATCCCAGCCAGATTATTCCCAGTCTCTCTCTCTCTCCTCCCCTACCCACCAAACCACCAGCCCCCATCCCAGTCAGATGATTGCAGTCTCTCTCTCTCTCCTCCCCTACCCACCAAACCACCAGCCCCAATCCCAGTCAGATGATTCCCAGTCTCTCCTCCCCTACCCACCAAACCACCAGCCCCAATCCCAGTCAGATGATTCCCAGTCTCTCCTCCCCTACCCACCACACCACCAGCCCCAATCCCAGTCAGATGATTCCCAATCTCTCTCTCTCTCTCTCTCTCTCCACCCCTACCCACCAAACCACCAGCCCCAATCCCAGTCAGATGATTCCAGTCTCTCTCTCTCTCCTCCCCTACCCACCAAACCACCAGCCCCAATCCCAGTCAGATGATTCCCAGTCTCTCCTCCCCTACCCACCACACCACCAGCCCCAATCCCAATCCCAGTCAGATGATTCCCAGTCTCTCCTCCCCTACCCACCACACCACCAGCCCCAATCCCAATCCCAGTCAGATGATTCCCAGTCTCTCCTCCCCTACCCACCACACCACCAGCCCCAATCCCAGTCAGATGATTCCCAGTCTCTCCTCCCCTACCCACCAAACCACCAGCCCCAATCCCAGTCAGATGATTCCCAGTCTCTCCTCCCCTACCCACCACACCACCAGCCCCAATCCCAGTCAGATGATTCCCAGTCTCTCCTCCCCTACCCACCACACCACCAGCCCCAATCCCAGTCAGATGATTCCCAGTCTCTCCTCCCCTACCCACCACACCACCAGCCCCAATCCCAGTCAGATGATTCCAGTCTCTCTCTCTCTCCTCCCCTACCCACCCACCACCAGCCCCAATCCCAGCCAGATGATTCCCAGTCTCTCCTCCCCTACCCACCACACCACCAGCCCCAATCCCAGCCAGATGATTCCCAGTCTCTCTCTCTCTCTCCTCCCCTACCCACCACACCACCAGCCCCAATCCCAGTCAGATGATTCCCAATCTCTCTCTCTCTCTCTCCTCCCCTACCCACCACACCACCAGCCCCAATCCCAGCCAGATGATTCCCAGTCTCTCTCTCTCTCTCTCTCTCTCTCTCTCTCTCTCTCCTCCCTACCCACCACACCACCAGCCCCAATCCCAGCCAGATGATTCCCAGTCTCTCTCTCTCTCTCCTCCCCTACCCACCACACCACCAGCCCCAATCCCAGTCAGATGATTCCCAGTCTCTCCTCCTCTACCCACCAAACCACCAGCCCCAATCCCAGTCAGATGATTCCCAGTCTCTCCTCCCCTACCCACCACACCACCAGCCCCAATCCCAGTCAGATGATTCCCAGTCTCTCCTCCCCTACCCACCACACCACCAGCCCCAATCCCAATCCCAGTCAGATGATTCCCAGTTCCCATGTTTTTCTCTTGGTGTGTGACTACCACGTTTCTCTCCCGGTGTGGATACCAGTGTGTTGTGTGTGTAGTTCCTGGTGTGTGACTACCAGTGTGTTGTGTGTGTAGTTCCTGGTGTGTGACTAAATCAAATCAAATGTTTTTATATAGCCCTTCGTACATCAGCTGATATCTCAAAGTGCTGTACAGAAACCCAGCCTAAAACCCCAAACAGCAAGCAATGCAGGTGTAGAAGCACGGTGGCTAGGAAAAACTCCCTAGAAAGGCCAAAACCTAGGAAGAAACCTAGAGAGGAACCAGGCTATGTGGGGTGGCCAGTCCTCTTCTGGCTGTGCCGGGTGGAGATTATAACAGAACATGGCCAAGATGTTCGAATAATAATAAGGCAGAACAGTTGAAACTGGAGCAGCAGCACGGCCAGGTGGACTGGGGACAGCAAGGAGTCATCATGTCAGGTAGTCCTGGGGCATGGTCCTGGGCTCAGGTCCTCCGAGAGAGAGAAAGAAAGAGAGAAGGAGAGAATTAGAGAACGCACACTTAGATTCACACAGGACACCGAATAGGACAGGAGAAGTACTCCAGATATAATAAACTGACCCTAGCCCCCCGACATATAAACTACTGCAGCATACATACTGGAGGCTGAGACAGGAGGGGTCAGGAGACACTGTGGCCCCATCCGAGGACACCCCCGGACAGGGCCAAACAGGAAGGATATAACCCCACCCACTTTGCCAAAGCACAGCCCCCACACCACTAGAGGGATATCTTCAACCACCAGCTTACCATCCTGAGACAAGGCTGAGTATAGCCTACAAAGATCTCCGCCATGGCACAACCCAAGGGGGGGCGCCAACCCAGACAGGATGACCACATCAGTGAATCAACCCACTCAGGTGACGCACCCCCTCCAGGGACGGCATGAGAGAGCCCCAGTAAGCCAGTGACTCAGCCCCTGTAATAGGGTTAGAGGCAGAGAATCCCAGTGGAAAGAGGGGAACCGGCCAGGCAGAGACAGCAAGGGCGGTTCGTTGCTCCAGAGCCATTCCGTTCACCTTCCCACTCCTGGGCCAGACTACACTCAATCATATGACCCACTGAAGAGATGAGTCTTCAGTAAAGACTTAAAGGTTGAGACCGAGTTTGCGTCTCTGACATGGGTAGGCAGACCGTTCCATAAAAATGGAGCTCTATAGGAGAAAGCCCTGCCTCCAGCTGTTTGCTTAGAAATTCTAGGGACAATTAGGAGGCCTGCGTCTTGTGACCGTAGCGTACGTGTAGGTATGTACGGCAGGACCAAATCAGACCTATCTAACTACCAGTGTGTTGTGTGTGTAGTTCCTGGTGTGTGGCTACCAGTCTGTTGTGTGTGTGGTTCCTGGTATGTGACTACCAGTGTGTTGTGTGTGTAGTTCCTGGTGTGTGGCTACCAGTCTGTTGTGTGTGTGGTTCCTGGTGTGTGACTACCAGTGTGTTGTGTGTGTGTGTGTAGTCAGCCGTCAGCTGCCTCCCCCCAGCCTAAAGGGCAGTGGGCTGCTGCAGCGTGGGGTCAGAGGCCGGCCAGGTTGATTTAACGGGGACGGGCCACTCTACCTACCTTCATTTACGGGGGAACCTTTAAGCACTATCTCAGGACTAATTGCATGACAAACAGGCCTGGTGATTTAGTGTACTAGGGCTGGCTGGCTCCTTCTGAGGATGGTCGAGGAGGGCACACTGAGGTACAAATGGCCAAAGATGGTGTGTGTGTGGGGGATAGGTTGGGGGTCAGGGGGTAGCATTTCGGGGCAAGAATGTTCTTTGGAGTGTAGCCTGTCTCCCCTGTTGGTTTCTGTGGCTGTGTGGATGGCAGGGGCAGGTTTCTCTCTCCCCTGGGTTGTCTTCAAAGGAGAGAGCAGAGATGGCAGGCTGAAGGAAGGAGAGCTGACTGAGGGTAGTCTTTGAAAGATGATGTATCCTTACTGGTGTGAGTCAGCAACATTTAGTTCTCTCTCATACCAAACTCATGGGCATCTGAGTGCCCTTTAGTCTATCTTTGCAATGATTGTCTCTGAGTGTCTAGTCATGTGTTAATGTGTCTTTTTGCGATGAGTATACAGTGCCCTACGTAATTATTGGGGCAGTGACACATGTTTAGTTATTTTGGCAAATTAGATTTGAAATTATATAATGACTACGAGGTTAAAGTACAGACTGTCAGCTTTAATTAAAAGGTATTTTCATCCATATAGGGTGAACAGTTTATAAATTACAGCACTTTCAGTACATAGTCCCCCATTTTAGGGGACCAAAAGTATTGGGACAAATTCACTTCTGTGTATTAAAGTAGTCAAAGTTAAGTATTTGGTTCCATATTCCTAGAACACAATGATTACATCAAGCTTGTGACTCTACAAACTTGTTGGATGCATTTGCTGTTTGTTTTGGTTGTTTTAGAATATTTAGCGTCCAATGAATGGTAATATATTACGTCACTTTTATTGTAAATAAGAATATAATATGTTTGTAAACATTTCTACGTTGATGTGGATGCTGCCATTATTGTGGATAGTCCTTAATGAATCGTGAATAAGGAAAGTTACAGACGCACAAATATCATACCCCCAAGACATGCTAACCTCTCTCCATTACAATAGCAGGGGAGGTTAGCATTTTATATCATACCCCCAAGACATGCTAACCTCTCTCCATTACAATAGCAGGGGAGGTTAGCATTTTATATCATACCCCCAAGACATGCTAACCTCTCTCCATTACAATAGCAGGGGAGGTTAGCATTTTATATCATACCCCCAAGACATGCTAACCTCTCTCCATTACAATAGCAGGGGAGGTTAGCATTTTATATCATACCCCCAAGACATGCTAACCTCTCTCCATTACAATAGCAGGGGAGGTTAGCATTTCGGGGGTTATGATATTTGTGCGTCTAACTTTCTGTGTCACTGTCCCAATAATTACGGAGGGCATTGTATGCATGTGCTGTGTCATATAACATCAGTGGTACGTGCTCTATCACATCAGAGTTGGGGCAGACACACACTCACGTTCTGCCTGGGTCTCCATGGCTACCAGAGCGACAGTCCAGGGTCTACCTCAGTGTTTGATGGGTTAAAAGGTCATTGTCAGCCTTCAAGTGCACTGATGAGGCAGAATACAGGGGGGCTCAACTTCAATATAATCATGTGGACCAAGACACTAAAGAGGGGCTGAGATGGGGGGCTGGGTCTCAAGTCCTCTGTCGGAACGAGGTTGTGTGTGTGTGTGTGTGTGTGTGTGTGTGTGTGTGTCAAGGTTATGGGGGTACCTTGGCCTCTGGTTCCCAGCAGTGGTGAGTGAATGGGACTCCTCCATCATTGTTGAAGCAGTGAGGTTGGGGGGTGTGTGGGTTAGGGGGGGGGGGGTCAGAGGATTGTGAACACTGGCTGAGGGTCAAAGGTCACTAAGTTGTTCATCCATCTTGCTGGTATTCATGACAGGGTCGAGGGCCAGGATTTATTAAGACGTCAGGATCCTGACAGCTGGGTGTTCGGGGGCCGCCAGAATGTACACAGAGCACAGGGGCCAAGGGGAGAGAGATGCAGGGGCCAGGGAGGGTCCCATGAGAAGGACCGGGGGTTTGCTTTTGGGCTCTTTTCTCTCTCATTCCCTTGTTTCTATGAGCTTGGGTGTTGGGGTAACGCTCTCTGCCGCTAGTCGTCTGTTGAGGGTGACTGCATTGTTGAGGGGGGATTGTCGGAAGGACGTGTCACAAGGGTTTGCATGTGTGAATGTGTGTGTATCGATGTGTGAGTCCGTGTGTGTATCGATGTGTGAATGTGTGTGTATCGATGTGTGAGTCCGTGTGTGTATTGCGTTCATGTGAGTTAATGTATGTGACTGTGTGTGTTTGTCCGTTTATTGCGTTCATGTGTGCGAGTTTATGTGTGTATGTGTTGGAGGCAGACGCCTTGGGTGGCTGAACCATGAAGGTGGCATACTGTTTTGACACCTCTCATTGGGGGGAGGATGGGTGGGGAGTAGACTGGGAGTTTAAACCTCTACACCACCTTTACAAATACTACATCAAGTAGAGGGAAGCTCTTTCAAGTCACCCTGCCTGTCCACCCGCCTGTTCTGTTGTAGCAAGATGTGTACTTGCATGAATGAGTGTGTTTGTGTGTATGACCAGATTAGCATCAGAGAGAGGAAGGATTGTGTCCAAAGACTGGATTGTAGTGTTTTGCTCTTATTCTCCTAACCTTAACCTGTTGATCCTGACCGTAGATCTTCTCTTGCTCTATTCTCCTAACCTTAACCTGTTGATCCTGACCGTAGACCTTCTCTTGCTCTATTCTCATAACCTTAACCTGTTGATCCTGACCGTAGACCGTCTCTTGCTCTATTCTCCTAACCTTAACCTGTTGATCCTGACCGTAGACCTTCTCTTGCTCTATTCTCATAACCTTAACCTGTTGATCCTGACCGTAGACCGTCTCTTGCTCTATTCTCCTAACCTTAACCTGTTGATCCTGACCGTAGACCTTCTCTTGCTCTATTCTCCTAACCTTAACCTGTTGATCCTGACCGTAGACCTTCTCAACTGAAAGTGGTTCACATGATTGAATTATGGGGTATTACATATCACACAGCTTTCCAGTATTGATGTAGTTGTAAGAGATGTAGTCTCTGTCTCTCTCCGTCTCTATCCTCTCTCTCTGTCGCTCTCTCTTTCTCTCTGTGTCTCTCTGTCTCTCTGTCTCTGTCTCTCTCTGTTAACATTGTTAAATATGCACCAGGGAGCATCATCTAAATTCATCACGTAATTCTATTTATCCCTCTAGTCCCTCTTGACTTTAAATACACAAATGCATGTTAGGTTTGTATCTGTAGTCTCCCTCTCTCTTCTGCCCACTTTTCTCTCTATCTTTCTCCCTCTCTTCATGTATTTCTCTCTATCTTTCTCCCTCTCTTCATGTATTTCTCTCTATCTTTCCCCCTCTCTTCATGGGGCGGCAGGGTAGCCTAGTGGTTAGAGTGTTGGACTAGTAACCGAAAGGTTGCAAGTTCAAATCCCCGAGCTGACAAGGTACAAATCTGGCGTTCTGCCCCTGTTCCTAGGCCGTCATTGAAAATAAGAATATAGGTGTATGTAAAAAAAATAAATAAAAATAAAATAAAGGTGTATGTATTTCTTTGTGTCACCTCTCTCTCTCTTGCCCTCCCTTCTTCCATCTCTCCCTCTCTCTCCCGTTCTCTCCCTCTCCCTTTCCCTCCCTCTCCAGGGTTGTTAGTGCTAGTCAGGCTGTCTCTGGTGAAAGCACCGTGGTGAACATTATCGCATGTCTCTATTCCGACACACAAGCACGCACACACACACATTCACATACACTAGAATAGAATTGAATGTGCATGTCACTTTTTCTGCCTTTCTAGAGAAGCTCATTTTGTGTTGCTGTAAGGAGAGACGAGAATCTATTACCACCAGGTAGGGGAAAGGAAAAGCATGACAAAGAGGACGAAATGTCTCATGACGGAGGATCCTTTCGCCCCTTATTTTTTTCAGCAATCACGCTAAAATAATTGCTGTACCTTAGAGTCCTCATTTCTTGCTTGTTTAGCTTCACTTATGAGGAGCTTCACTTATGCTTCACTCCCTCTCCCTCTCCTCCTCCCTATCCCTCTCCTCCTCCCTATCCCTCTCCCTCTCTTCCTCCCTCTCCCTCTCCCCCTCCCTCTCCTCCTCCCTATCCCTCTCCCTCTCTTCCTCCCTCTCCCTCTCCCCCTCCCTCTCCTCCTCCCTCTTCCTCTCCCCCTCCCTCTCCTCACTCCTCCTCCCTCTCCCTCTCCTCCCTATCCCTCTCCCTCTCTTCCTCCCTCTCCCTCTCCCTCTCCTCCTCCCTATCCCTCTCCCTCTCTTCCTCCCTCTCCCTCTCCCCCTCCCTCTCCTCCTCCCTCTTCCTCTCCCCCTCCCTCTCCTCACTCCCCCTCCCTCTCCTCCTCCCTCTCCCTTCTCTCCTCCCTCTCCCTCTCTTCCTCTTCCTCTCCCTCTCCTCCTCCCTCTCCCTCTCCCTCTCCCCTCTCTTCCTCCCTCTCCCTCTCCCCCTCCCTCTCCTCCTCCCTCTCCATTCTCTCCTCCCTCTCCCTCTCCCTCTCCTCCTCCCTCTTCCTCTCCCTCTCCTCCTCCCTCTCCCTCTCCCTCTCCTCCTCCCTCTTCCCTCTCCCCCTCCCTCTCCTCACTCCCCCTCCCCATCCCTCCACCAGATGAATTGTAATTCAGTGATCATTACTGGAGGTGTTGAAGGTTTCTTCCTGCTCGTAGCACGGTCCTGGCTCAACTCTTTCCCCTGCTGTTCCTAACACTCATCGTCCTCTCTCCTCACACCCCATTCAGGCCAGGAAAAAAGTGCTTGTTGAGTGTGACCCAAGCAGGCGGGCAGCGCTCTGACAATACAAACACAACAAACGCAACCGAACGCCACCCGCATAACCCACATGTAACCACACTGTTAAAACTCCATTCATTTTTCAGCAAATATTCAGCTAACAACCGTGAACATTCAGGGGACATTGTGTAAAGAATGGTTTTGGAGCCAGCTCGTTCTCTCTCCACTCCACTCCCTCGTCTTTTTGAAAAGCATCCTCTCTTTGAAGGCTGCGACGGGAAGAGGGAACGATTAAAGTAGTCACGAAGCAAATTAACATGTCAAAAGAGCCAGAATAAATACCCCAGGCCGCTCTCTACCCAGACACCCCATCCCTCCCGTCTGCTCTCCCCTCTGCTTCCCTCTCTGTCCTTCCCTCTCTCCGTGGGTGACTTGTTTTTCAGTCTCCTCCTCTTTCTCTCTCACCACTCTTCTACCCCGCTTTCTTTTTCTTCCTTTCTCTCTTTCTCCTTTCTCTCTCTCTCTTATTCTCTCCTGGAAAAGCATGGTTGATGGACAGACAGAAGGCTCTGAGGAGGAGCTAGAGAGAAAGAGAGAGCGAGGGGGAGGGAGAGAGAGACATGGGCTCCAATCAAGAGGGCTCGGGCAGATCATTTGAAAGAGAGTGAATGAGAGAGGGTTTGAGGCTCTGAAAAGAAAAGAGAGCCACTGCCACTTTCATTGACTTGACTGAGGGAGAAATAGTACTTTTGTAAAAAGGAGAGAGAGAAAGAAGGGGGCAGCGAGATGGAGAATAAGACAAAGAAAGGGAGTTAAGTGGGAGAGATTTAGTTCCAGTTTGGCAGTCTTCCTTTTTCTCCACTTCATCCATCTCTTCACCATCTCCCCAAAATTTTAGAATTCTTCTAGAACTGATGTTGAGGTGTGTGTGTGTGTGTGTGTGTGTGTGTGTGTGTGTGTGTAAGGGATCCATCTCTGTGAAATGTGTATGTGCTTCTGTATGTACGTTTGTGATATTTATTGAGGTACGATCACCCCCTTAACCGTGACTTTTCTCTTAACATTTCAATCATGTAGCATGAGCAGCACAGCTGAATACAACACCAACATAACCACACATAGATGCTTTGCCTGCCAACTCTCCCTCGGTTTCTCACAATGGAGGCTGATTGCAAACACCTTGACGAGTGTTTCATCTATCTCTCTCTCATTCCCTCCCTCTCTCCTTCCATCTCTCTCTCATTCCCTCCCTCTCTCCTTCCATCTCTCTCTCCCTCTGATTTCTATCTTAAGCTCCCTCTATCCTGGCAGGCAGAGGAGGTGGTCTTTTCTTCACTCGGGATCTTCTTCCTGAGCTCAGAACTCCTCTGGGAATGAAAGGCCTGGCTGTGGTAATCAGTTAGGGGTTATGACAAAAAGAGCGCCCATGAAAAAAAAAGGCTTGATCTACTCTGATGGGCCAGAGTCTCGATTCAATGGCCATTTTAATAAGAAAAGGCCTCTTCTAATCACAATCTCCGTGCCGCTGGCACACTAGCCTTTCCCCCTCGGTAAACACACTGACATACGGGACACACACACACACTGATGAAACTCTGTGTCAGATCCAGAACTCAGGAGGTGGGGATAGCGATATGTATGTGATGTGTGTGTGTGTGTGTGTGTGTGTGTGTGTGTGTGTGTGTGTGTGTGTGTGTGTGTGTGAATAGATGAAGAGACAGAGAATAGATGGAGAGACAGAGAGAATAGATGGAGAGACAGAGAATAGATGGAGAGACAGAAAGAATAGATGGAGAGACAGAGAGAATAGATGGAGAGACAGAGAGAATAGATGGAGAGAGAGAGAATAGATGGAGAGACAGAGAGAATAGATGGAGAGACAGAGAGAATAGATGGAGAGACAGAGAGAATAGATGGAGAGACAGAGAGAATAGATGGAGAGACAGAGAGAATAGATGGAGAGACAGAGAATAGATGGAGAGACACCCAGAATAGATGGAGAGACAGAGAGAATAGATGGAAAGACCGAGAGAATAGATGGAGAGAGAGAGAATAGATGGAGAGAGAGAGAATAGATGGAGAGACCGAGAGAATAGATGGAGAGAGAGAGAATAGATGGAGAGAGAGAGAATAGATGGAATGAGAGAGAATAGATGGAGAGACAGAGAGAATAGATGGAGAGAGAGAGAATAGATGGAATGAGAGAGAATAGATGGAGAGACCGAGAGAATAGATGGAGAGAGAGAGAATAGATGGAGAGAGAGAGAATAGATGGAGAGAGAGAGAATAGATGGAGAGAGAGAGAATAGATGGAGAGACCGAGAGAATAGATGAGAGAGAGAATAGATGGAGAGAGAGAGAATAGATGGAGAGACAGAGAGAATAGATGGAGAGAGAGAGAATAGATGGAGAGACAGAGAGAATAGATGGAGAGACAGAGAATAGATGGAGAGAGAGAGAATATATGGAGAGACAGAGAGAATAGATGGAGAGACAGAAAGAATAGATGGAGAGACAGAGAATAGATGGAGAGAGAGAATAGATGGAGATGGAGAGACAGAGAGAATAGATGGAGAGACAGAGAGAATAGATGGAGAGAGAGAGAATAGATGGAGAGACAGAGAATAGATGGAGAGACAGACAGAATAGATGGAGAGACAGAGAGAATAGATGGAGAGACAGAGAATAGATGGAGAGACAGACAGAATAGATGGAGAGACATGGAGAGAATAGATGGAGAGAGATGGAGAGAGAGAATAGATGGAGAGAGAGAGAATAGATGGAGAGACAGAGAATAGATGGAGAGACAGAGAGAATAGAGAGAGAGAATAGATGGAGAGACAGACAGAGAATAGATGGAGAGACAGAGAGAATAGATGGAGAATAGATGGAGAGAGAGAGAATAGATGGAGATGGAGAGAGAATAGATGGAGAATAGATGGAGAGACAAAGAGAATAGATGGAGAGACAGAGAGAATAGATGGGAGAGAGAGAATAGATGGAGAGACAGAGAATAGATGGAGAGACAGACAGAATAGATGGAGAGACAGAGACAGAGAATAGATGGAGAGACAGAAAGAATAGATGGAGAGAGAATAGATGGAGAGAGAGAGAATAGATGGAGAGACAGAGAATAGATGGAGAGACACCCAGAATAGATGGAGAGACAGAGAATAGATGGAAAGACAGAGAGAATAGATGGAGAGACAGAGAATAGATGGAGAGAGAGAGAATAGATGGAATAGAGAGAGAGAATAGATGGAGAGACAGAGAGAATAGATGGAGAGACAGAAATAGATGGAGAGAGAGAATAGATGGAGAGAGAGAGAATAGATGAGAATAGAGAGAGACAGAGAATAGATGGAATGAGAGAGAATAGATGGAGAGACAGAGAATAGATGGAGAGAGAGAGAATAGATGGAGAGACAGAGAGAATAGATGGAGAGAGAGAGAATAGATGGAGAGAGAGAGAATAGATGGAGAGAGAGAGAATAGATGGAGAGAGAGAATAGATGGAGAGAGAGAGAATAGATGGAGAGAGAGAGAATAGATGGAGAGAGAGAGAATAGATGGAGAGACAGAGAGAATAGATGGAGAGAGAGAGAATAGATGGAGAGACAGAGAGAATAGATGGAGAGACAGAGAATAGATGGAGAGAGAGAGAATATATGGAGAGACAGAGAGAATAGATGGAGAGACAGAAAGAATAGATGGAGAGACAGAGAATAGATGGAGAGAGAGAATAGATGGAGAGACAGAGAATAGATGGAGAGACAGAGAGAATAGATGGAGAGAGAGAGAATAGATGGAGAGACAGAGAATAGATGGAGAGACAGACAGAATAGATGGAGAGACAGAGAGAATAGATGGAGAGACAGAGAATAGATGGAGAGACAGACAGAGAATAGATGGAGAGACAGAGAATAGAGAATAGATGGAGAGACAGAGAATAGATGGAGAGAGAATAGATGGGAGATGGAGAGAATAGATGGAGAGAGAATAGATGGAATAGATGGAGAGAGAGAATAGATGGAGAGACAGAGAGAATAGATGGAGAGACGAGAGAATAGATGGAGAGACAGAGAGAATAGATGGAGAGAGAGAGAATAGATGGATGGAGAGAGAGAGAATAGATGAGAGAATAGAGAGAGAATAGATGGAGAGACAGAGAGAATAGATGGAGAGAGAGAATAGATAGATAGATGGAGAGAGAGAATAGATGGAGAGACAGAGAATAGATGGAGAGACAGACAGAATAGATGGAGAGACAGAGAATAGATGGAGAGACGAGAGAATAGATGAGAATAGATGGAGAGAGAGAATAGATGGAGAGAGAGAATAGATGGAGAGACAGAGGAATAGATGGAGAGAGAATAGATGGAGAGACAGAGAGAATAGATGGAGAGACAGAGAGAATAGATGGAGAGAGAGAGAATAGATGGAGAGAGAGAGAATAGATGGAGAGAGAGAGAATAGATGGAGAGACAGAGAGAATAGATGGAGAGACAGAGAGAATAGATGGAGAGAGAGAGAATAGATGGAGAGACAGAGAATAGATGGAGAGACAGACAGAATAGATGGAGAGACAGAGAGAATAGATGGAGAGACCGAGAGAATAGATGGAGAGAGAGAGAATAGATGGAGAGAGAGAGAATAGATGGAGAGAGAGAGAATAGATGGAGAGACAGAGAGAATAGATGGAGAGACAGATGGAGAAGAGATAGAGAGAGAGAGAATAGATGGAGAGACAGAGAATAGATGGAGAGACAGACAGAATAGATGGAGAGACAGAGAATAGATGGAAGAGAGAGAATAGATGGAGAGAGAGAGAATAGATGGAGAGACAGAGAGAATAGATGGAGAGAGAGAGAATAGATGGAGAGAGAGAGAATAGATGGAGAGACAGAGAGAATAGATGGAGAGACAGAGAATAGATGGAGAGACAGACAGAATAGATGGAGAGACAAAGAGAATAGATGGAGAGACCGAGAGAATAGATGGAGAGACAGAGAGAATAGATGGAGAGACAGAGAATAGATCGAGAAAGAGAGAATAGATGGAGAGACAGACAGAATAGATGGAGAGACAGACAGAATAGATGGAGAGACAGAGAATAGATGGAGAGACAGAAAGAATAGATGGAGAGACAGAGATAATAGATGGAGAGACAGAGAGAATAGATGGAGAGACAGAGAATAGATGGAGAGACAGACAGAATAGATGGAGAGACAGAGATAATAGATGGAGAGACAGAGAGAATAGATGGAGAGACAGAGAGAATATATGGAGAGACAGAGAATAGATGGAGAGAGAGAGAATAGATGGAGAGAGAGAGAATAGATGGAGAGACAGAGAGAATAGATGGAGAGACAGAGAATAGATGGAGAGACAGAGAGAATAGATGGAGAGACAGAAAGAATAGATGGAGAGACAGAGAATAGATGGAGAGACAGAGAGAATAGATGGAGAGACAGAGAGAATAGATGGAGAGACAGAGAATAGATGGAGAGACAGACAGAATAGATGGAGAGACAGAGAGAATAGATGGAGAGACAGAGAATAGATGGAGAGACAGAGAGAATAGATGGAGAGACAGAGAGAATAGATGGAGAGACAGAGAGAATAGATGGAGAGACAGAGAGAATAGATGGAGAGACAGAGAGAATAGATGGAGAGACAGAGAGAATAGATGGAGAGACAGAGAGAATAGATGGAGAGACAGAGAGAATAGATGGAGAGACAGAGAGAATAGATGGAGAGACAGAGAGAATATATGGAGAGACAGAGAATAGATGGAGAGACAGAGAATAGATGGAGAGGGTGAGAGTATGGTAGTTTAGTGAGATGAAGAAAGAGATCAACAAGACAACAAGATGGTGAGAAAGCCGGCCATACATTTTCAATTGAAATGTTTTCTGTTCATGTTTGGGGTGTCCCTCTATCACTCTGTAGACGTGTCTGTCTGCACATCAAATGTGTAGCCTAAACGCTACACATTAGCACTGTAACCTGCCCTAACCGCACGCCATTTTCCTACATATCAGGTTACCCATCCTCCTCAGCCCTCCTCACCACCAGGTTCAACCAGCCAGGGGGAAAGCCAAGGGTTAACGATGGGGGCGTTACCATGACAAAGCAGCTGACAGCATTTTTAGCTTCCAGGGGTATTGCTTCCACGTCAACACATGACCTCATTTCTGGATCTGGAGTAGGCCTCTTCTCAGGGACAGGCAGGGGGAGGTCAGTGGGAGCAGCAACAGGTCTAAGAGACATGACAAGAGGTCAGGGGTCTGCAGAGTGACAGTAGTACTGGGGACTGTGTGATTCTGGGATGGGATGTTTGGAGAATTAGTGACCCTGCAAAGTTGTATGCATACACACAGGCCAGGCGGACGCACAAAAGGAATGCACTCAGTGTTCACACACACACACACACACACACACACACACACACACACACACACACACACACACACACACACACACACACACACACACACACACACACACACACACACACACACAGAGCGCATACACTAACACACAGAGCTCATACGTGCGCACATAAACACACACAGACACACAATAGGAGGTGTTTGGCCCCAGACAGACTGACGGCTGGGAGCTACTAGTGGATTACCTAATCAAACAACCTAAAATACCCTGCATGTGATTAGCAGATATTATTGAGGTTGTAGTAGTAAAATGCTTGTGTTTCTAGCTCCAACAGTGCAGTATTATCTAACTAAATGCTTGTGCTTCTAGCTCCAACAGTGCAGTATTATCTAACTAAATGCTTGTGCTTCTAGCTCCGACAGTGCAGTAATATCTAACTAAATGCTTGTGCTTCTAGCTCCAACAGTGCAGTATTATCTAACTAAATGCTTGTGCTTCTAGCTCCGACAGTGCAGTAATATCTAACTAAATGCTTGTGCTTCTAGCTCCAACAGTGTAGTAATATCTAACTAAATGCTTGTGCTTCTAGCTCCGACAGTGCAGTAATATCTAACTAAATGCTTGTGCTTCTAGCTCCGACAGTGTAGTAATATCTAACTAAATGCTTGTGCTTCTAGCTCCGACAGTGCAGTAATATCTAACTAAATGCTTGTGCTTCTAGCTCCGACAGTGCAGTAATATCTAACTAAATGCTTGTGCTTCTAGCTCCAACAGTGTAGTAATATCTAACTAAATGCTTGTGCTTCTAGCTCCGACAGTGCAGTAATATCTAACTAAATGCTTGTGCTTCTAGCTCCAACAGTGCAGTAATATCTAACTAAATGCTTGTGCTTCTAGCTCCGACAGTGCAGTAATATCTAACTAAATGCTTGTGCTTCTAGCTCCGACAGTGCAGTAATATCTAACTAAATGCTTGTGCTTCTAGCTCCGACAGTGCAGTAATATCTAACTAAATGCTTGTGCTTCTAGCTCCAACAGTGCAGTAATATCTAACTAAATGCTTGTGCTTCTAGCTCCGACAGTGCAGTAATATCTAACTAAATGCTTGTGCTTCTAGCTCCGACAGTGCAGTAATATCTAACTAAATGCTTGTGCTTCTAGCTCCGACAGTGCAGTAAAATCTAACTAAATGCTTGTGCTTCTAGCTCCAACAGTGCAGTAATATCTAACTAAATGCTTGTGCTTCTAGCTCCGACAGTGCACTAATATCTAACTAAATGCTTGTGCTTCTAGCTCCGACAGTGCAGTAATATCTAACTAAATGCTTGTGCTTCTAGCTCCAACAGTGCAGTAATATCTAACTAAATGCTTGTGCTTCTAGCTCCGACAGTACAGTAATATCTAACAAGTAATAGCTAACAAATTAACATACACCCAATACAACATAAACCCAATACAACATAAACCCAATACACACAAATCTGAGTAGGAATAAATTAAGACTAAATATATACCTATGGAATAGCGATGTTAGAGCAGAACAGACTAAGATACAGTAGAATAGTATAGAATACAGTATATACATATGAGATGAGTAATGCCAGATATGTAAACATTATTAAAGTGACTAGTGTTCCTTTCCTTAAAGTGGCCAGTGATTCCTAGTCTATGCCTATAGGCAGCAGCCTCTAATGTGCTAATGGTGGCTGTTTAACAGTCTGGTGATCTTGAGATAGAAGCTGTTTTTCAGTCTCTCGGTCCCAGCTTTGATGCACCTGTACTGACCTCACCGTTTGGATGATAACGGGGTGGACAGGCAGTGGTTTGGGTGTTTGATGGCCTTGATTATCTTTTTGGCCTTCCTGTGACATCGGGTGCTGTAGGTGTCCTGGACGGTAGGTAGTTTGCCCCCGGTGATGCGTTCGGAAGATCACGCTACCCTCTGGAGAGCCTTGCGGTTGCGGACGGTGCAGTTGCCATACCGGGTGGTGATGCAGCCCAACAGGATTTTTTCAATTGTGCATCTGTAAAAATATGTCAGGGTTTTAGGTGACAAGCCACATTTCTTTAGCCTCCTGAGGTTGAAGAGGCTCTGTTGCGCCTTCTTCACCACGCTCTCTGTTTGGGTGGTCCATTTCAGTTTGTCAGCGATGTGTACGCCAAGGATATGTGTGTGTGTGTGTGTGTGTGTGTGTGTGTAATGACTGAATTATGTACGTAGGTGATTTATAACGTGCTTGAGGAAATACTGACCTTTGTTTACCTTATTTATAGAGACAGTTTCCATATTGCTTCCCTTTCCTCTTCTCCTGTTCTTATAGCCGTGTGTGTGTTGTTTGTTCCCCTTTCACATCCTCCCTTTGCCTGTCCCAATCTTGTTGACTCTACAGTACAGGATAGAGACCACATCAGCCAATTGTTGATCTGTGTGTGGTGGGAAGTCCCTTAGCACAACAACACTAGCATACCCCCCACCACACTGTTAACCCCCCTTCTAATTGAATAAAAATCCAACTCAGGAAAGCATGTCAGATACTCCCCTCCCACCCTCTCACCACCACCTTTCCCCCTTCAGGACTCTGTGGAATTGTAGCATAGACATTTTATTAGATTTTTGAACATGTATTTGACCTTTATTTAACTAGGCAAGTCAGTTAGGAACAAATTTTCATTTTCAATGACGGCCTAAGAACAGTAACCACTTAGTTTACCTGCTGCACCACTGTCCCCTGCTAGAATAATCCCTCAAAGCCTGCTGTGTGTTTTTGTGCACAGAAGATTTTTAAACAGAGTGTATGTGCAGTATAAATGTGTATGAGAGACTTTGTGTGTGCTTGAGTGTACATGCAGTTGTGTATAGAACATATGCAAGAGTGTGTGTTGGGATGAGTGTGTGTGTTGGTGTGTATGTGTGTGTAGGCATTGTTATTCATTATCCACCTGCCGTGTGAATCCTGGGTCACAAAAGGTCTGTAGCGTTCTGGCGCTAACCCGGCCTGGGTGGTGCCACCTGCAGAACCTGGCACGGGCACAAGAGTGGAATCTGACCACCCCTCCACCTAATAGGGCCAAGTCAAGCAATGTTTCACCACACACAAAGGTGGATCTGTTTCAACTACCTGCCACTCTGTCTCTTTCCCGTCTCTCTGTTTCTCTCCCTCTGTCTTTCTTTGTCTCTCTCTGTCTCTGTCTTGCCCACTATCTCTTTCTTTCTCTCTGTCTCACTTTGTCTCAATCTCTCTCTGTTTTTTTTCTCTCTCGCTCTGGCTCTCTCGCTCTCCATCCCAGAAGTCCCCCTCCACACCCATTGTCCATTCTTGAAGGGTTGACTTTTCCTCTCAGTGTTCTGGGTGTAATACAGTCGATTTCGCTGATATAGCCATTGTGCTAAAAGGCTCCTGGACACTGTGGTCCAACACAGAGAGTACAGGGTGGAGTGGTGGAGAGGTGGGAAGTGGGGCCTACGTGACATAAAGAATACAGAGACCTGGGCCTGCAGGAGGTTTGAAAACAATATTTCAATATTAAAGTTATGCAATCCAAATAATAACAATAGTAGGTACCATGATGCAACCCGTTAAGCAAAATGGATGAGAGCAGTCATTACATTTTAAAAATGATCTGTCCTATGTTCTTAAATAGTCCAACTTGGAGTTTGATAGTGGTCTAAAATCATAAGTGTTGTTCATTTATGCACAAACAAAAATGATGCAAACAATTTCTCTATTCTTCGTTTGTACCTCAGGTTTTCCCTCTGTTGTGTTGCCCTCAGGTTTTGGCTTGGCGTGTTGGCCTCAGGTTTTCCCTCTGTTGTGTTGGCCTCAGGTTTTGGCTTGGCGTGTTGGCCTCAGGTTTTCCCTCTGTTGTGTTGGCCTCAGGTTTTGGCTTGGCGTGTTGGCCTCAGGTTTTCCCTCTGTTGTGTTGGCCTCAGGTTTTGGCTTGGCGTGTTGGCCTCAGGTTTTGGCTTGGCATGTTGGCCTCAGGTTTTGGCTTGGCGTGTTGGCCTCAGGTTTTGGCTTGGCGTGTTGGCCTCAGGTTTTGGCTTGGCGTGTTGGCCTCAGGTTTTGGCTTGGCGTGTTGGCCTCAGGTTTTCCCTCTGTTGTGTTGGCCTCAGGTTTTGGCTTGGCGTGTTGGCCTCAGGTTTTGGCTTGGCGTGTTGGCCTCAGGTTTTCCCTCTGTTGTGGTGGCCTCAGGTTTTGGCTTGGCGTGTTGGCCTCAGGGTTTGGCTTGGCATGTTGGCCTCAGGGTTTGGCTTGGCGTGTTGGCCTCAGGTTTTGGCTTGGCGTGTTGGCCTCAGGTTTTCCCTCTGTTGTGTTGGCCTCAGGTTTTCCCTCTGTTGTGTTGGCCTCAGGTTTTGGCTTGGCGTGTTGGCCTCAGGTTTTCCCTCTGTTGTGTTGGCCTCAGGTTTTGGCTTGGCGTGTTGGCCTCAGGTTTTCCCTCTGTTGTGTTGGCCTCAGGTTTTGGCTTGGCGTGTTGGCCTCAGGTTTTGGCTTGGCGTGTTGGCCTCAGGTTTTGGCTTGGCGTGTTGGCCTCAGGTTTTGGCTTGGCGTGTTGGCCTCAGGTTTTGGCTTGGCGTGTTGGCCTCAGGTTTTGGCTTGGCGTGTTGGCCTCAGGTTTTCCCTCTGTTGTGTTGGCCTCAGGTTTTGGCTTGGCGTGTTGGCCTCAGGTTTTGGCTTGGCGTGTTGGCCTCAGGTTTTCCCTCTGTTGTGTTGGCCTCAGGTTTTGGCTTGGCGTGTTGGCCTCAGGTTTTGGCTTGGCGTGTTGGCCTCAGGTTTTCCCTCTGTTGTGTTGGCCTCAGGTTTTGGCTTGGCGTGTTGGCCTCAGGTTTTGGCTTGGCGTGTTGGCCTCAGGTTTTGGCTTGGCGTGTTGGCCTCAGGTTTTGGCTTGGCGTGTTGGCCTCAGGTTTTGGCTTGGCGTGTTGGCCTCAGGTTTTGGCTTGGCGTGTTGGCCTCAGGTGTTGGCTTGGCGTGTTGGCCTCAGGGTTGGCTGCGTTTGGCCTCAGGTTTTGGCTTGGCGTGTTGGCCTCAGGTTTTGGCTTGGCGTGTTGGCCTCAGGTTTTGGCTTGGCGTGTTGGCCTCAGGTTTTGGCTTGGCGTGTTGGCCTCAGGTTTTGGCTGTTGGCCTCAGGCGTGTTGGCCTCAGGTTTTGGCTTGGCGTGTTGGCCTCAGGTTTTGGCTTGGCGTGTTGGCCTCAGGTTTTCCCTCTGTTGTGTTGGCCTCAGGTTTTGGCTTGGCGTGTTGGCCTCAGGTTTTCCCTCTGTTGTGTTGGCCTCAGGTTTTGGCTTGGCGTGTTGGCCTCAGGTTTTGGCTTGGCGTGTTGGCCTCAGGTTTTGGCTTGGCGTGTTGGCCTCAGGTTTTGGCTTGGCGTGTTGGCCTCAGGTTTTGGCAGCGTGTTGGCGTGTTGGCCTCAGGTTTTGGCTTGGCGTGTTGGCCTCAGGTTTTCCCTCTGTTGTGTTGGCCTCAGGTTTTGGCTTGGCGTGTTGGCCTCAGGTGTTTCAGGTTTTGGCGTGTTGGCCTCAGGTTTTGGCTTGGCGTGTTGGCCTCAGGTTTTGGCTTGGCGTGTTGGCCTCAGGTTTTGGCTTGGCGTGTTGGCCTCAGGTTTTGGCTTGGCGTGTTGGCCTCAGGTTTTGGTTGGCCTCAGGTTTTGGCTCTGGCGTGTTGGCCTCAGGTTTTGGCTTGGCGTGTTGGCCTCAGGTTTTGGCTTGGCGTGTTGGACTCAGGTTTTCCCTCTGTTGTGTTGGCCTCAGGTTTTGGCTTGGCGTGTTGGCCTCAGGTTTTCCCTCTGTTGTGTTGGCCTCAGGTTTTGGCTTGGCGTGTTGGCCTCAGGTTTTGGCTTGGCGTGTTGGCCTCAGGTTTTGGCTTGGCGTGTTGGCCTCAGGTTTTGGCTTGGCGTGTTGGCCTCAGGTTTTGGCTTGGCGTGTTGGCCTCAGGTTTTCCCTCTGTTGTGTTGGCCTCAGGTTTTGGCTTGGCGTGTTGGCCTCAGGTTTTGGCTTGGCGTGTTGGCCTCAGGTTTTGGCTTGGTGTGTTGGCCTCAGGTTTTGGCTTGGCGTGTTGGCCTCAGGTTTTGGCTTGGCGTGTTGGCCTCAGGTTTTGGCTTGGCGTGTTGGCCTCAGGTTTTGGCTTGGCGTGTTGGCCTCAGGTTTTGGCTTGGCGTGTTGGCCTCAGGTTTTCCCTCTGTTGTGTTGGCCTCAGGTTTTGGCTTGGCGTGTTGGCCTCAGGTTTTGGCTTGGCGTGTTGGCCTCAGGTTTTCCCTCTGTTGTGTTGGCCTCAGGTTTTGGCTTGGCGTGTTGGCCTCAGGTTTTGGCTTGGCGTGTTGGCCTCAGGTTTTGGCTTGGCGTGTTGGCCTCAGGTTTTGGCTTGTCGTGTTGGCCTCAGGTGTTGGCTTGGCGTGTTGGCCTCAGGTGTTGGCTTGGCGTGTTGGCCTCAGGTTTTGGCTTGGCGTGTTGGCCTCAGGTTTTGGCTTGGCGTGTTGGCCTCAGGTTTTGGCTTGGCGTGTTGGCCTCAGGTTTTGGCTTGGCGTGTTGGCCTCAGGTTTTGGCTTGGCGTGTTGGCCTCAGGTTTTCCCTCTGTTGTGTTGGCCTCAGGTTTTGGCTTGGCGTGTTGGCCTCAGGTTTTGGCTTGGCGTGTTGGCCTCAGGTTTTGGCTTGGAGTGTTGGCCTCAGGTTTTGGCTTGGCGTGTGTTCATAGTTGTGTCAGATAAAGCCATTTGAATTAGAGCAGCTTCTTGGGTGGCTCCTGGGTGATGGATTGCTTCTGTTGGAAATACATTTATAAATCATCTGACTGACAGACAGACCCAGACAGACCTCTGGCAACCAAGGGGAACTGGTCTGGCATCAGCTTTATATATTAGCCATGTTCGCTCTCCTATCAACTGTTATCATTTTTTGATAAAATTGGACCTTAATTAGGGCTACTATGGACATCACCCCAGATATTAGCGTTTAGTGCTTCTACTACGACTCCTTTTCCCACCATACAGGTTAAGGTTAAGATGCGTGTCTGTCATCAATCATTGTGATAGGTTTCGGTGGCCGTGTGTCTCTCATCCATCACACTGATAGGTTTCGGTGGCCGTGTAGCTGCGTGTCACCTTCAGAGCCGGGGGTATTTAATAACCCCACAAACTGAGTTAACAACTTAACCTGTTCCACGATCCTGCTGTTTTAATGACAGTTGCTAGCGGTTAGCGCCTAGTTAGCCCCAGCTAATAGCCAGAGGCTCAGGTTTTTGGATTTGTATGTGTTTTTTTTTAATGTTTCACTTTTTCTCTCTCTATGTGAGTTTGTGTGTGTGCGTTGGAAGGGGTAGTGAGTCCATTACTTAGAAACCTGTTTTATTCCGGCTGTCTGCTAGCTGGGAGAGAGAGAGAGAGCGAGAGAGAGAGGGAGGAGAGAGAGAGAGAGAGAGAGAGAGAGAGAGCCCAAACTGTTGCAACAAACTTGGAAGCACAAAATTGTCTAGAATGTCATTGTATGCTGTAGCATTAAGATTTACCTTCACTGGAACTAAGGGGCCTAGCCCAGACCATGAAAAACAACCCCAGACCGTTATTAATTCTCCACCAAACTTTACAGTTGGCAAGGACAGACCATTTTTACTGATACGCGCTTCAGCACTCGGCAGTCCCATTCTGTGAGCTTGTGTGGCCTACCACTATGCGGCTGAGCAGTTGTTGCTCCTAGACGTTTCCACTTCACAAAAACTGCACTTTACAGTTGACCGGGGCAGCACTAGCAGGGCAGACATTTTATGAAATGACTTGTTGGGAAGGTGGTAACTTATGACGGTGCCACATTGAAAGTCACTGAGCTCTTCAGTAAGGCCATTCTACTGTCAATGTTTGTCTATGGAGATTGCATGGCGGTGTGCTCATTTTTATACACATGAGTGGCTGAAATAGCAAAATCCACTCATTTGAAGAGGTGTCCACATACTTTTGTATATATAGTGTAGTTTGAAAATAACATGCTGACTCTTTAAGGTAGAGGAAAGAAGGAGATTCTCTCTTTGCCCTCAGGTTTGAAAACAGATCGCTTTGTTGTGAAAGAAAAGGCTTTGTGAGGACGCCTCAGTCCCCTTCAGAAGAACACTCACTGTCTGTTAGGACTGAGACAAGAGCCACTGAATGTCAGAACCAAAAGAAAACAAAGCATTTGGAAGAAAGGGGGAAACGATATAGTTTGAACTTGATTATTTTTCGGTATAAAGGAAGCAATTGTTCTGTCTGGGAAAGCCCAGTTTATGTGTGTTTAGCGTGTTGCATTCTTGGGTTTTGGCTGGCTATTCATGGGGTTATTTCGTTCTTTCTATCATGCTTTATGTCTCGGGTGTATAGGAAGCTTTGTTGTGTGGCCTGGTGAGTGGGTATCTGCCATGGTTTGCGTGCGGGTCAGTTGATAAAGTTTTAGTAGCTGGATGTGTGGGCTAGTGTATTTCAGTAGGCTACTGTGGAGGATATTGTGGGCTATTTGAAGACTAATGTGCAGGTAGTTGTCATTGTGTGGAGGACATTGTTGAGTTTTTAGTCGGTGGATGTGTAGGTAGTTAGTTGTCATTGTATCGCCAGCTTTTGTGTGGTTTTTGCAGATGGTCGCGTCGGCCGTTTTGTTTTGAACAGATGTTTTCCACTTTCCCATCGTCTCACACGGTGAGCCCAATTCACCAACACAATCCCCACCACCCCGACAAAATGACTCGTTAACTCTCAGAAGCCCCCTCTCCTTATCCCACACCCCCACATGTGCTTCAGCTTACAGACAACACAGAGAGAGGAGAGAGGGGTGAGGAAGGGTGACAAAGAAAAGACTAAAGCAATAGAGGAGGGTTGAATGAGTGAAAGAAGCGAGAGGAATGAAGGGAGGAATGCGATGTCCCAGTCGATTCCATTTTGAGCCATTCCAGAATAGAACAGTAAGTCATCAGTCCCTTTGATCTCCCGGCACCAAGATCTGGCACCTGACAAAAACCTACCGCTCTGAAAGGAGGCATGGGGAGAGAGAGAAGGAGTTGGAGGAGAGAAGGAGGGAGGGAGGGAGGGAGAGAGGAATAGGGACATGAGGAAAAGGAAATGGGGATATAGAGAAAAATACTATTACAGAGGGAAGGTTGTGTGAATGCTAATGGAGAATCAGACGATATAATGAAGGCTCCTTACCTAGCCTAGCCCAGCCCAGCCCATATGACTTCCTCTGAATTTCTCTGTGTGTGTGCCTGTTAATGTGTGTATGTGTCTGTTAATGTTTGCGTGCATGTTGGTCATGGCCGGTCTGGGCAGTGATACATCCATGTGGTCTTAAGGGAGATTCCTTAGTAAATCCTCAGTCGTTCAGACCACCCAGCATTGTGGTTTCTCTCTCTCTCTCTCTCTCTCTCTCTCTCTCTCTCTCTCTCTCTCTCTCTCTCTCTCTCTCTCTCTCTCTCTCTCTCTCTCTCTCTCTCTCTCTCTCTCTCTCTCTCTCTCTCTCTCTCTCTCTCTCTCTCTCTCTCTCTCTCAAGCAAATTCCCTAGCTTTACTAGGATTTCACCCTCTCTTCCTAGTGCCTTTTCCTATCCGCAGGGCAAGAAACCATTATAAACACTTCTCTATGTTGACATACCCTTTCAAACTATTTCCAAGATGCAAAATCCAGACCACAAATGAAGATGCCAACCAATCTCTATGTCAAAGGGGGATTTTGAGGGTTTGCAAATAATTCTGCTGAAGAATAAGGCAGGGTCTATTTGGTAGTGGAGGTCACCTCAGGGCAGATTGATTATCACAGAGTAATAAACCCCTCAGCCGTGCACAGTGTGAGCTGGATCTCTCCTTTATCATTACACAGAGGCCATGGCTCAAAGACCCAGAAGCATGGACCTCAATTAACTCTCCCCCCAGCTTTCAGTGAGGGGTGATCATTCTAAACCAGCTGGACTTCCCCCGTGCCTCCCCTGGTCAGCTTCCTGGTCATAGCACATTGACAAAACCCCCTCCTAAACCTGACGTTTCTCTTAAAACTCTCAAAACAGTCACAACCCCTCAACACAATACCCGTCCCTGTCGTGCCTCTGTGACGCATTTTGGCGTTAAAGATTGTCAAAGATCCTGAACAGATAGAGAGATAACACAAAGCACCTTCCGTTTTAATCCTCTACTCTGTCTTCCACTGTGAGAACAAGACTAGTGGCTCTCCTCTCCTCTAACCCCTGCCGGCGTGAATCAAAGAGGACCTTAGCGCTGAGCGTTAGCTGGTGAAGCGGCAGGGATTGGGTCTGATTGACTGGGAGGGGATGTGGAGATAAAGACTCAGCAGGTAGCAAGCAGCAAGCTGTACTGGGCTGGGCTGGGCTGCTGGGCTGGGCTGGGCTGGACTGGGCTGGGCTGTACTGGGCTGGGCTGTGCTGTACTGGGCTGGGCAGTGCTGGGCTGTGCTGTACTGGGCTGTACTGGGCTGTGCTGGGCTGTACTGTACTGGGCTGGGCTGGGCTGTACTGGGCTGGGCTGTGCTGAGCTGTGCTGTGCTGGGCTGGGCTGGGCTGTACTGGGCTGTGCTTGGCTGTGCTGAGCTGGGCTGTGCTGGGCTGTACTGGGCTGGGCTGGGCTGGGCTGTGCTGAGCTGTGCTGAGCTGGGCTGTGCTGGGCTGTGCTGGGCTGTGTGATACCAAAGGCTATGCTAGTCCTGTGGCTAGCTGATGTTAACGGTGGAGGGAGAGGAAGACACACAGGGAAAGGAGCCCAGTTTCATTATTGTGGCGCAGAGTATGGGATTTCCCTCACTTTTTGGGGTTTGTGGACTTTCTTGTGTGTGGGTAGGTGTGTGTGTGTTCCTTGTGTGTGAGAGAGTCTGTGTGAAAAGGAATGAGTTTGAGTTGGCGTGGTGGATGCATGCGGGACTTTGAACACTACGCAAAGTGTTTGTGTGTTTTGTCTCATGAATTTATGAATATGGATTTACAAATTCATGCCTTTGAATGCCTTTTTGGGACTGATGGACTTACCCAGCCTTGTATAAAACACTCAGATAATTACACACTTATATTCTACAGGGAAATGATTCCTCACACACACACACACACACACACACACACACACACACACACACACACACACACACACACACACTTACAGTGTCAACATAGCATAGTTACACACACACACACACACACACACACACACACACACACACACACACACACACACACACACACACACACACACACACACACACACACACACACACACACACACACACACACACACACACACACACACCAGGGATCAATGCCAGGGCTCAATGCCATTTGCTGGTCCTGCCAAGGACTCAGTGATTGACAGGCTATTTGGCCCAATCGGTATCCTGGCTGTCTGAACCCCCCCTCTCACAGACTCCATCTTTTGTCCTCCTCTTCTGGTCCAGTGCTCTTGGGTGAAATGGAACCCTCTAGACTTCCCAGACATTATGGAAACCAGTACAGTAGAGAGGAACTCCTTGAAAGCCGAGATCTCAGATTTAGCTGTCAATCAAGAGGAAAGGGTAGCACCAACCTTCACCATAGTCAGAAAAGTGTAACCTAGGTTACAATTTGAGGCATTTGTAGTGTAGTGTAGGCCTTATGGACTGAGAACCTGGCTCAGAGGAGACACTGGGCCAAACGAGGTGACATTTGTTTGTTAATTGTGTTGGAACGCCCATGGCGTTGCGTACATTGCACATTGCAGCCCTGCCAATAAAGCATAGTTTAATTCTAGAGAGGGAGTTTTTTTTTGTAACTCTTGTATGGTAACTTCTCTCTATATTATTCTGATGAAAGCCAGCCACAGGGCATTGGTGAAATGTCTGGGTTTGAGAGGAGAGATGGGTAGAGCTGGAGAAAATGAATAGAAGATAGAAACCTCAGTCAGCTTGTTGAATCGCCCAACAAGAGAAGGAGAAATAGAAAGCCAGAAAGAGAGAGATAGATATGATTGACAGAGAACAGCATTACACAGTGGTTTTACTATCTTGTAGTGTGTACTCCCTGTGAGTGTTCTATGTTCCCTGCCGACTGACTTTGTCTCTCTCGCTATCTGTGTTCTTACAGCCTGTAAGATTGGCTACTACCGTGCCCTGGCCACAGACGGTGTCTGCTCCAAGTGTCCTCTCCACAGCTACTCTGTCAGAGAGGGATCCACATCCTGTGCCTGTGACAAGGGCTACTTCCGCTCAGAGACTGACCCTGCATCCATGCCATGCACCAGTAAGTGTACACGCATGCGCGCACACACACACACACGCACACACACACACACACGCACACACACACACACACACACACACACACACACACACACACACACACACACACACACACACACACACACACACACACACACACACACACACACACACACACACACACACACACACACACACACACACACAGAGCGCATACACTAACACACAGAGCTCATACGTGTGCACATAAACACACACAGACACACAATAGGAGGTGTTTGGCCCCAACACACAGCTGGTGTTTAATAGTTGCATTCTGATTCCAGGAGGTACTTAGTGATCACTCAATGTGACAAAGAACTAATGAGGAAACACTGCATCCAAGATTCACTCTTCCACCAGAGAGAGAGAGCGATAGGGAAGGAGAGAGAGCAATAGGGAAGGAGAGTGATAGAGATTGATAGGGAAGGAGAGAGAGAGTGATAGGGAAGGAGAGAGAGAGACTGATAGGGAAGGACAGAGAGAGAGTGATAGGGAAGGAGAGAGAGCAATAGGGAAGGAGAGAGAGCAATAGGGAAGGAGAGAGAGCGATAGGGAAGGAGAGAGAGCAATAGGGAAGGAGAGAGAGAGAGTGATAGGGAAGGAGAGAGAGAGACTGATAGGGAAGGACAGAGAGAGACTGATAGGGAAGGAGAGAGAGAGAGTGATAGGGAAGGAGAGCGAGAGAGTGATAGGGAATGAGAGAGAGAGAGTGATAGGGAAGGACAGAGAGAGAGTGATAGGGAAGGAGAGAGAGAGACTGATAGGGAAGGAGAGAGAGAGAGTGATAGGGAAGGAGAGAGAGAGACTGATAGGGAAGGAGAGAGAGTGATAGGGAAGGAGAGAGAGAGACTGATAGGGAAGGACAGAGAGAGAGTGATAGGGAAGGAGAGAGAGCAATAGGGAAGGAGAGTGAGAGAGAGTGATAGGGAAGGGAGAGAGAGAGAGTGATAGGGAAGGAGAGAGAGAGAGTGATAGGGAAGGAGAGAGAGAGAGTGATAGGGAAGGAGAGAGAGAGAGTGATAGGGAAGGAGAGAGAGAGAGTGATAGGGAAGGAGAGAGAGAGTGATAGGGAAGGACAGAGAGAGAGTGATAGGGAAGGAGAGAGAGAGCGATAGGGAAGGAGAGAGAGCAATAGGGAAGGAGAGAGAGCAATAGGGAAGGAGAGTGAGAGAGAGTGATATGGGGAAGGAGAGAGAGAGACTGATAGGGAAGGACAGAGAGAGAGTGATAGGGAAGGAGAGAGAGCAATAGGGAAGGAGAGAGGGCAATAGGGAAGGAGAGTGAGAGAGAGTGATAGGGAAGGAGAGAGAGAGAGTGATAGGGAAGGAGAGTGAGAGAGTGATAGGGAAGGAGAGAGAGAGTGATAGGGAAGGACAGAGAGAGAGTGATAGGGAAGGAGAAAGAGAGAGTGATAGGATAGGAGAGAGAGAGAGAGCGATAGGGAAGGAGAGAGAGAGAGTGATAGGATAGGAGAGAGAGAGAGCAATAGGGAAGGAGAGAGAGAGTGATAGGGAAGGACAGAGAGAGAGTGATAGGGAAGGAGAAAGAGAGAGTGATAGGGAAGGAGAGAGAGAGAGCAATAGGGAAGGAGAGAGAGAGAGAGTGATAGGGAAGGAGAGAGAGAGAGCGATAGGGAAGGAGAGAGAGAGAGAGTGATAGGGAAGGAGAGAGAGAGAGCGATAGGGAAGGAGAGAGAGATAACGATAGGGAAGGAGAGAGAGAGAGGGATAGGGAAGGGGAGAGAGAGTGATAGGGAAGGAGAGAGAGCAATAGGGAAGGAGAGTGAGAGAGAGTGATAGGGAAGGAGAGAGAGAGACTGATAGGGAAGGACAGAGAGAGAGTGATAGGGAAGGAGAGAGAGCAATAGGGAAGGAGAGTGAGAGAGAGTGATAGGGAAGGAGAGAGAGAGAGAGTGATAGGGAAGGAGAGAGAGAGTGATAGGGAAGGAGAGAGAGAGAGTGATAGGGAAGGAGAGAGAGAGAGATGATAGGGAAGGAGAGAGAGAGAGAGTGATAGGGAAGGAGAGAGAGAGAGAGTGATAGGGAAGGAGAGAGAGAGAGTGATAGGGAAGGAGAGAGCAATAGGGAAGGAGAGTGAGAGAGAGTGATAGGGAAGGAGAGAGAGAGTGATAGGGAAGGACAGAGAGAGAGAGATAGGGAAGGACAGAGAGAGAGTGATAGGGAAGGAGAGAGAGAGCGATAGGGAAGGAGAGAGAGCAATAGGGAAGGAGAGAGAGCAATAGGGAAGGAGAGTGAGAGAGAGTGATAGGGAAAGAGAGAGAGACTGATAGGGAAGGACAGAGAGAGTGATAGGGAAGGAGAGAGCAATAAAGGGAAGAGAGAGGGCAATAGGGAAGGAGAGTGAGAGAGAGTGATAGGGAAGGAGAGAGAGAGAGTGATAGGGAAGGAGAGAGAGCAATAGGGAAGGAGAGAGAGCAATAGGGAAGGAGAGTGAGAGAGAGTGATAGGGAAGGAGAGAGAGAGAGTGATAGGGAAGGAGAGAGAGCAATAGGGAAGGAGAGTGAGAGAGAGTGATAGGGAAGGAGAGAGAGAGAGCGATAGGGAAGGAGAGAGAGCAATAGGGAAGGAGAGAGAGCAATAGGGAAGGAGAGAGAGCGATAGGGAAGGAGAGAGAGAGAGCGATAGGGAAGGAGAGAGAGCAATAGGGAAGGAGAGAGAGCGATAGGGAAGGAGAGAGAGAGAGCGATAGGGAAGGAGAGAGAGCGATAGGGAAGGAGAGAGAGCAATAGGGAAGGAGAGAGAGCAATAGGGAAGGAGAGTGAGAGAGAGTGATAGGGAAGGAGAGAGAGAGACTGATAGGGAAGGACAGAGAGAGAGTGATAGGGAAGGAGAGAGAGATAGCGATAGGGAAGGAGCGTGAGAGAGAGTGATAGGGAAGGAGAGTGAGAGAGAGTGATAGGGAAGGAGAGAGAGAGAGTGATAGGAAGGAGAGAGAGTGAGGAAGGAGAGAGAGAGAGTGATAGGGAAGGAGAGAGAGAGAGCGATAGGGGAAGGAGAGAGAGCAATAGGGAAGAGAGAGAGCAATAGGGAAGGAGAGAAGCGATAAAGGGAAGGAGAGAGAGAGCGATAGGGAAGGAGAGAGAGCAATAGGGAAGGAGAGAAGGAGGGAGGAGAGAGCGATAGGGAAGGAGGAGACAATAGGAAGGGAAAAGCGATAAAGGGAAGGAGCGATAAGGAAGGAGAGAGAGCAATAGGGAAGGAGAGAGAGCAATAGGGAAGAAGAGTGAGAGAGAGTGATAGGGAAGGAGAGAGAGAGAGCAGAGCAATAGGGAAGGAGAGAGCAATAAGGGGAAGGAGAGAACAATAGGGAAGGAGAGAGAATAGGGAAGGAGAGAGAGCAATAGGGGAAGGAGAAACAATAGGAAGGAGAGTGCAGTGATAGGGAAGGAAGAGAGAGTGAGAGTGATAGGGAAGAGAAGAGTGAAAGGAAGGAGAGAGATGATAGGGAAGGAGAGAGTGATAGGGAAGGAAGAGAGTGATAGGGAAGGAAGAAGGAGAAGCAATAGGGAGGGAAGAGAGAGACAAAAAGGGAAGGAGAGAGAGTGATAGGGAGAAGGAGAGAGTGATAGGGAAGGAGAGAGAGTGATAAAGGGAAGGAGAGAGAGCAATGATAAGGGAAGGAGAGAGACAATAGGGAAGGAGAGTGAATAGAGGAAGAGAGACAATAGGGAAGGAGAGAGAGAGTGATAAAGGAATAGGAGAGGATAGGGAGGAGAGCAATAGGGAAGGAGAAAAGAGAGGAGAGCAATAGGGAAGGGAGTGATAAGGGAAGGAGAGAGAGAGTGATAGGGAAGGAGAAGAGAAGATGATAGGGAAGGACAGGTGATAGGGAAGGAGAAAGCGATAAAGGAAGAGAGAGCGATAGGGAAGGAGAGAGAGAGAGTGATAGGAAGGAGAGAGAGAGAGCAATAGGGAAGGAGAGATAAAGGAAGAGAGAGTGATATAGGAAGGAGAGAGAGAGAGTGATAGGGAAGGGAGAGAGAGATAAATGTAAAGGGAAGGAGAGAGAGTGATAGGGAAGGAAGGAAGAAGTGATAGGGAAGGAGAAAGTGATAGGGAAGAAGAAGAGTGATAGGGAAGGAGAGAGAGTGAGGGAAGGAGAAGTGATAAAGGAAGGAGAAGACCAATAGGAAGGGAGAGGAGAGAGCAGAGAAGGAAGGAGAGAGAGTGATAGGGAAGGAGAGAGAGTGATAAGGGAAGGAGAGAGAGATAGGGAAAGTGATGGGGAAGGAGAGAGAGAGATAGGATAAGGGGAGAGGAAGGAGAGATAAGTGATAGGGAAGGACAGAGAGAGAGTGAGGAGAGAGAGAGTGATAGGGAAGGAAGAGAAACAATAGGGAAGGAGAGAGAAGAGGGAAGGGGAGAGAGAGGATAGGGAAGAGAGAGTAGGGAAGGAGAAGAGAGATAGGGAAGGAGGAAGGAGAGAGTGATAAAGGGAAGGACAAGGAAGAGGAGAGAGATGAAAGAGAGTGATAGGGAAGGAGAGAGAGAGTGATAGGGAAGGAGAGAGAAGAGTGATAGGATAGGAGAGAGAGTGATAGGAAGGAGAGATAGGGAAGGAAGGAGAGAGAGTGATAGGGAAGGAGAGAGAGAGTGATAGGGAAGGAGAAGTGAGGGGAGAGAAGAGTGATAGGGAAGGAAGAGAGAGAGTCGATAGGAAGGAGAGAGAGAGAGTGAACAATAGGGAAGGAGAAGAGTGATAGGGAAGGGAGTGAGAGAAAGTGATAGGAAGGAGAGAGAGAGAAAGATAGGGGAAAAAGGATAGGGAGATGAAGGAAGAGTGAAGGGAAGGACGATAGGATAGGAAGAAGAGAGCGATAAGGGAAGGAGAAAGAGAGTGATAGGAAGAAAGCGAGAAGAATAGCAATAGGGAAGGTGAAGAGAAGTGATAGGGAAGGAGAGGAGAGAGAGAGCGATAGGGAAGGAGAGAAGAGAGAGTGATAGGGAAGGAGAGAGAAGAGTGATAGGGAAGGAGAGAGAAACAAGAGGAGTGCGAGAGGGGAAGGAGAGGGAAGAGAGAGATGATAGGGAAGGAAAAGAGATAGGGAGGAGAGAGTGATAGGGAAGGAGAGTGAAGTCAGAGAGAGTGATAAGGGAAGAGAGTGAGAAAGATAGGAAGGGAGAAGTGATAAGGACAGAGAGGAGAGAGTGATAGGAAGGAAGAAGTGATAGGGAAGGAGAGAGAGAGTGATAGGGAAGGAGAGAAGCAGGGATAGGGAAGGAGAAAGTGATAGAAGGAGAGAAGCGATTAGGAAAGTGATAAAGTGGGAAGGAAAGAGAGAGAATAAAGTGATAGGGAAGGAGAGTGAGAGAGTGATAGGAAGGAGAGGGAGAGAAAGTGATAGGGGAAGGAGGGAAGGAGAAGGCGATAAAGGAAGGAGAGTGAGAGAGAGAGGAAGGAAGAAAAGAGAGAGTGAAAGGGAAGGAGAGAGAGAAGTGATAGGGAAGGAGAGAGAGAGTGATAGGAAGGGAGAGAGAGAGAGCAATAGGGAAGGAGAGAGAGTGATAGGTGAAGGAAGAGAGGCGATAGGGAAGAGAGAGATAGGAGGATAGGGAAGAGAGAGAGAGAGTGATAGGGAAGGACAGAGAGAGATAGGGAAGGAGAAGAGAGATAGGGAAGGGAGAGTGATAGGGAAGGAAGAGAGAGAGCAATAGGGAAGGGAGAGAGAGTGATAGGGGGAAGAGAGATAGAGAGAGCGATAAAGGGAAGCAGAGAGAGAGCAGATAGGGAAGGAGAGGGATAGGAAGAGAAGAGAGAAAGCAATAGGGAAGGAGAGAGAGAGTGATAGGAAGGAGGGAAGGAAGGAAGAGTGAGGAGAGAGATAGGAAGGAGAGAGAGCGATAGGGAAGGAGAGAGAGAGAGGGATAGGAAGGAGAGAGGAAGGGAGAGAGCGATAGGGAAGGAGAGAGAGAGAGAGTGATAGGGAAGAGAGAGAAATAGGAAGGAGAGAGAGATGATAGGGGAAGGAGAGAGAAAGAGAGTGATAGGGAAGGAGAGAGAGAGAGAGAGTGATAGGGAAGGAAGAGAGAGAGTGATAGGGAAGGGAGAGAGAGCAATAGGGAAAGAGAGAGAGAAAGTGATAGGGAAGGAGAGAGAGAGAGTGATAGGAAGGAGAGAGAGAGAGCGATAGGGAAGGACAGAGAGAGAGGATAGGGAAGGAGAGGGAAGAGAGAGAGATAGGAAGGAAGAGAGAGAAATAGGAAGGAGGAGAGAGGCAATAGGGAAGGAGAGAGAGAGAGCAATAGGGAAGGAGAGAGAGAGAGAGAGAGTGATAGGGAAGAGAGAGAGAGAGTGATAGGGAGGAGGAGAGAGAGAGCAATAGGGAAGGAGAGAGAGAGTGATAGGGAAGGAGAGAGCAGCGATAGGGAAGGAGAGAGAGAGAGTGATAGGAAGGAGAGAAGGATAGGGAGGAGAGAGAGAGAGTGATAGGGGAAGGAGAAGAGAGAGTGATAGGAAGGAGAGAGAGAGACAGTGATAGGGAAGGAGAGTGAGAGGAGATGATAGGGGAAGGAGAGTGAGAGCAATAGGGAAGGAGAGAGAAGTGATAGGGAAGGAAGAGGAGGGATAGGAAGAGAGAGAGAGAGTGATAGGGAAGGAGAGAGATAGAGAGGAAGAGAGAGAGCGATAGGGAAGGAGAGAGAGCGATAGGGAAGGAGAGAGAGAGAGTGATAGGGAAGAAGAGGAGAGAGAGTGATAGGGAAGGACAGAGAGAGAGTGATAGGGAAGGAGAGAGAGAGTGATAGGAAGGAGAGAGAGAGAGCAATAAGGGGAAGGAGAGAGAGTGATAGGGAAGGAGAGAGAGAGCAATAGGGGAAGGAGAAGAGAGAGTGATAGGAAGAGAGAGAGAGAGTGATAGGATAGGAGAGAGAGAGAGCAATAGGGAAGGAGAGGAAAGTGATAGGGAAGGACAGAGAGAGAGTGATAGGGAAGGAGAGAAGAGAGTGATAGAAGGAAGGAGAGAGAGAGCGATAGGGAAGGAGGAGAGAGAGTGATAAGGAAGAGAGAGAGATAGGGAAGGAAGAGAGAGAGAAAGATAGGGAAGGAGAGAAGTGATAGGGAAGGAGAGAGAATAGGGAAGGAGAGAGTGATAGGGAAGGAGAGTGAGAGAGAGTGATAGGGAAGGAGAGAGAGATAGTGATAGGGAAGGGAAGGAGAGAGAGAGTGATAGGAAGGAAGCAGAGAGGGGAAGGAGAGAGAGAGAGGGAAGGAAGGAGAGAGAGAGAGTGATAGGGAAGGAGAGAGAGAGAGTGATAGGGAAGGAGAGAGAGAGCAGTGACAGAGGAAGGAGGAGAGAGAGAGTCGGATAGGGAAGGAGAAGGAGAGAGAGTGATAGGGAAGGACAGAGAGAAGCGATAGGGAAGGAGAAGAGAGAGAGCGATAGGGAAGGGAAAAGAGAGAGGATAGGGAAGAGAGAGAGAGAGTGATAGGAAGGAGAGAGAGAGAGTGATAGCGATAGGGAAGAAGAGAGTGGGAAGGAGAGAAGTGATAGGGGAAGAGAGAGAGAGTGATAGGGAAGGAGGAGAGAGAGAGTGATAGGGAAGGACAGAGAGAGCAGCGATAGGAAGGAGAGAGAGAGAGCGATAGGGAAGAGAGAGAGAGAGCAATAGGAAGGAGAGGAGAGAGAGTGATAGGGAAGAGAGAGAGAGAGCGATAGGGAAGGAGAGAGAGAGAGTGATAGGGAAGGACAGAAGGAGAGCGATAGGGAAGCAGAGAGAGAGAAGCAATAGGGAAGGAGAGAGAGAGTGATAAAGGGAAGGAGAGAGAGAGCAATAGGAAGGAGAGAGAGAGAGTGATAGGAAGGGAAGGAGAGAGATGCAGGAGAGAGAGGAAGGAAGGAGAGAGAGAGTGATAGGGAAGGAGAGAGAGATAGCGATAGGGAAGGAAGAGAGAGAGGGGGATAGGGAAGGAGAGAGAGAGTGATAGGGAAGGAGGAGAGAGAGAGAGTGATAGGGAAGGAGAGGGAGAGAGTGATAGGGAAGAGAGAGAGAGCAATAGGGAAGGAGAGAGAGAGAGTGATAGGGAAAAGGAGAGAGAGAGAGGGATAAAGAAGAGAGAGAGAGAGAGGAATAGGAAAGGAAGGAGAGAGAGATAGCGGAGGAAGAGAGAAAGTGTCCGATAGGGAAGAGAGAGACAGAGAGGAAGGAGAGTGATAAGGGAAGGAGAGTGATAGCCAAGGAAGAAGGAGAGAGAAAGTGATAGGGAAGGAGAGAGAGAGTGATAGGGAAGGGAGAGAGAGAACAATGAGGGAAGGGAGAGGTGATAGGAAGCAGAGAGAGAGTGATAGGGAAGGAGAGAGAGAGAGTGATAGGGAAGGAGAGAGAGAGAGCGATAGGGAAGGAGAGAGAGAGAGAGTGATAGGGAAGGAGAGAGAGAGAGCAATAGGGAAGGAGAGAGAGAGAGCAATAGGGAAGGAGAGAGAGAGAGAGTGATAGGGAAGGAGAGAGAGAGAGCAATAGGGAAGGAGAGAGAGAGAGAGTGATAGGGAAGGAGAGAGAGAGAGCGATAGGGAAGGAGAGAGAGAGAGTGATAGGGAAGGAGAGAGAGAGAGTGATAGGGAAGGACAGAGAGAGTGATAGGGAAGGAGAGAGAGAGAGTGATAGGGAAGGACAGAGAGAGTGATAGGGAAGGAGAAAGAGAGAGTGATAGGATAGGAGAGAGAGAGAGCGATAGGGAAGGAGAGAGAGAGAGTTATAGGGAAGGAGAGAGAGAGAGCGATAGGGAAGGAGAGAGAGAGAGAGTGATAGGGAAGGAGAGTGAGAGAGAGAGATAGGGAAGGAGAGTGAGAGAGGGTGATAGGGAAGGAGAGAGAGAGTGATAGGGAAGGAGAGAGAGAGAGTGATAGGGAAGGACACAGAGAGAGCGATAGGGAAGGAGAGAGAGATAGCGATAGGGAAGGAGAGAGAAAGAGCGATAGGGAAGGGAGAGAGAGCGATAGAGAAGGGGAGAGAGAGAGAGTGATAGGGAAGGAGAGTGAGAGAGAGTGATAGGGAAGGACAGAGAGAGAGTGATAGGGAAGGAGAGAGAGAGAGTGATAGAGAAGGGGAGAGAGAGAGTGATAGGGAAGGACAGAGAGAGAGTGATAGGGAAGGACAGAGAGAGAGCAATAGGGAAGGAGAAAGAGAGAGTGATAGGGAAGGAGAAAGAGAGAGTGATAGGGAAGGTGAGAGAGAGAGTGATAGGGAGGAGATAGAGAGAGAGTGATAGGGAAGGAGAGAGAGTGATAGGGAAGAAGAGAAAGTGATAGGGAAGGAGAGAGAGTGATAGGGAAGGAGAGAGAGTGATAGGGAAGGAGAAAGAGAGAGTGATAGGGAAGGTGAGAGAGAGTGATAGGGAAAGAGACAGAGAGAGTGATAGGGAAGGTGAGAGAGAGAGAGTGATAGGGAAGGAGAGAGAGTGATAGGGAAGGAGAGAGAGTGATAGGAGAGAGAGAGAGTGACAGGGAGAGGAGACAAATACAAATGTATTTTTTCCCAGACTTTCTAGGATGGCTTTCACTCAAACCACTGGCCGGGTATCTGTCTAGTAGGGTCTTTAACCTACTGCTAGGGTCTGATTTAGTAGTAGTTTCTAGTAGGGTCTTTAATCTACTGGTAGGGTCTGATTTAGTAATAGTTTCTAGTAGGGTCTTTAATCTACTGCTAGGGTCTGATTTAGTAGTAGTTTCTAGTAGGGTCTTTAACCTACTGCTAGGGTCTGATTTAGTAGTAGTTTCTAGTAGGGTCTTTAACCTACTGCTAGGGTCTGATTTAGTAGTAGTTTCTAGTAGGGTCTTTAACCTACTGCTAGGGTCTGATTTAGTAGTAATTTCTAGTAGGGTCTTTAACCTACTGCTAGGGTCAGATTTAGTAGTAGTTTCTAGTAGGGTCTTTAATCTACTGCTAGGGTCTGATTTAGTAGTAGTTTCTAGTAGGGTCTTTACTCTACTGGTAGGGTCTGATTTAGTAGTAGTTTCTAGTAGGGTCTTCAATCTACTGGTAGGGTCTGATTTAGTAGTAGTTTCTAGTAGGGTCTTTAACCTACTGCTAGGGTCTGATTTAGTAGTAGTTTCTAGTAGGGTGTTTAACCTACTGGTAGGGTCTGATTTAGTAGTAGTTTCTAGTAGGGTCTTTAACCTACTGGTAGGGTCTGATTTAGTAGTAGTTTCTAGTAGGGTCTTTAACCTACTGCTAGGGTCTGATTTAGTAGTAGTTTCTAGTAGGGTATTTAACCTACTGGTAGGGTCTGATTTAGTAGTAGTTTCTAGTAGGGTCTTTAACCTACTGGTAGGGTCTGATTTAGTAATAGTTTCTAGTAGGGTCTTTAACCTACTGGTAGGGTCTGCTTTAGTAGTAGTTTCTAGTAGGGTCTTTAACCTACTGCTAGGGTCTGATTTAGTAGTAGTTTCTAGTAGGGTCTTTAACCTACTGCTAGGGTCTGATTTAGTAGTAGTTTCTAATAGGGTCTTTAACCTACTGGTAGGGTCTGATTTAGTAGTAGTTTCTAGTAGGGTCTTTAATCTAGTGTTAGGGTCTGATTTAGTAGTAGTTTCTAGTAGGGTCTTTAACCTACTGGTAGGGTCTGATTTAGTAGTAGTTTCTAGTAGGGTCTTTAATCTAGTGGTAGGGTCTGATTTAGTAGTAGTTTCTAGTAGGGTCTTTAACCTACTGCTAGGGTCTGATTTAGTAGTAGTTTCTAGTAGGGTCTTTAACCTACTGCTAGGGTCTGATTTAGTAGTAGTTTCTAGTAGGGTATTTAACCTACTGGTAGGGTCTGATTTAGTAGTAGTTTCTAGTAGGGTCTTTAACCTACTGGTAGGGTCTGATTTAGTAATAGTTTCTAGTAGGGTCTTTAACCTACTGGTAGGGTCTGCTTTAGTAGTAGTTTCTAGTAGGGTCTTTAACCTACTGCTAGGGTCTGATTTAGTAGTAGTTTCTAGTAGGGTCTTTAACCTACTGCTAGGGTCTGATTTAGTAGTAGTTTCTAATAGGGTCTTTAACCTACTGGTAGGGTCTGATTTAGTAGTAGTTTCTAGTAGGGTCTTTCATCTAGTGTTAGGGTCTGATTTAGTAGTAGTTTCTAGTAGGGTCTTTAACCTACTGCTAGGGTCTGATTTAGTAGTAGTTTCTAATAGGGTCTTTAACCTACTGGTAGGGTCTGATTTAGTAGTAGTTTCTAGTAGGGTCTTTAACCTACTGCTAGGGTCTGATTTAGTAGTAGTTTCTAGTAGGGTCTTTAACCTACTGCTAGGGTCTGATGTAGTAGTAGTTTCTAGTAGGGTCTTTAATCTACTGCTAGGGTCTGATTTAGTAGTAGTTTCTAGTAGGGTCTTTAATCTACTGCTAGGGTCTGATTTAGTAGTAGTTTCTAGTAGGGTCTTTAATCTACTGGTAGGGTCTGATTTAGTAATAGTTTCTAGTAGGGTCTTTAATCTACTGCTAGGGTCTGATTTAGTAGTAGTTTCTAGTAGGGTCTTTAACCTACTGCTAGGGTCTGATTTAGTAGTAGTTTCTAGTAGGGTTTTTAACCTACTGCTAGGGTCTGATTTAGTAGTAGTTTCTAGTAGGGTCTTTAACCTACTGGTAGGGTCTGATTTAGTAGTAGTTTCTAGTAGGGTCTTTAACCTACTGGTAGGGTCTGATTTAGTAGTAGTTTCTAGTAGGGTCTTTAACCTACTGGTAGGGTCTGATTTAGTAGTAGTTTCTAGTAGGGTCTTTAACCTACTGCTAGGGTCTGATTTAGTAGTAGTTTCTAGTAGGGTCTTTAACCTACTGCCAGGGTCTGATTTAGTAGTAGTTTCTAGTAGGGTCTTTAACCTACTGCTAGGGTCTGATGTAGTAGTAGTTTCTAGTAGGGTCTTTAATCTACTGCTAGGGTCTGATTTAGTAGTAGTTTCTAGTAGGGTCTTTAATCTACTGGTAGGGTCTGATTTAGTAATAGTTTCTAGTAGGGTATTTAATCTACTGCTAGGGTCTGATTTAGTAGTAGTTTCTAGTAGGGTCTTTAACCTACTGCTAGGGTCTGATTTAGTAGTAGTTTCTAGTAGGGTCTTTAACCTACTGCTAGGGTCTGATTTAGTAATAGTTTCTAGTAGGGTCTTTAACCTACTGCTAGGGTCTGATTTAGTAGTAGTTTCTAGTAGGGTCTTTACTCTACTGGTAGGGTCTGATTTAGTAGTAGTTTCTAGTAGGGTCTTTAATCTACTGGTAGGGTCTGATTTAGTAGTAGTTTCTAGTAGGGTCTTTAACCTACTGCTAGGGTCTGATTTAGTAGTAGTTTCTAGTAGGGTCTTTAACCTACTGCTAGGGTCTGATTTAGTAATAGTTTCTAGTAGGGTCTTTAACCTACTGCTAGGGTCTGATTTAGTAGTAGTTTCTAGTAGGGTATTTAACCTACTGGTAGTGTCTGATTTAGTAGTAGTTTCTAGTACGGTATTTAACCTACTGGTAGGGTCTGATTTAGTAGTAGTTTCTAGTAGGGTATTTAACCTACTGGTAGGGTCTGATTTAGTAGTAGTTTCTAGTAGGGTCTTTAACCTACTGCTAGGGTCTGATTTAGTAGTAGTTTCTAGTAGGGTATTTAACCTACTGGTAGTGTCTGATTTTAGTAGTAGTTTCTAGTAGGGTATTTAACCTACTGGTAGGGTCTGATTTAGTAGTAGTTTCTAGTAGGGTCTTTAACCTACTGGTAGGGTCTGATTTAGTAATAGTTTCTAGTAGGGTCTTTAATCTACTGCTAGGGTCTGATTTAGTAGTAGTTTCTAGTAGGGTATTTAACCTACTGCTAGGGTCTGATTTAGTAGTAGTTTCTAGTAGGGTCTTTAACCTACTGGTAGGGTCTGATTTAGTAGTAGTTTCTAGTAGGGTCTTTTTAATCTAGTGGTAGGGTCTGATTTAGTAGTAGTTTCTAGTAGGGTCTTTAACCTACTGGTAGGGTCTGATTTAGTAGTAGTTTCTAGTAGGGTCTTTAACCTACTGGTAGGGTCTGATTTAGTAGTAGTTTCTAGTAGGGTCTTTAACCTACTGCTAGGGTCTGATTTAGTAGTAGTTTCTAGTAGGGTCTTTAACCTACTGGTAGGGTCTGATTTAGTAGTAGTTTCTAGTAGGGTATTTAACCTACTGGTAGGGTCTGATTTAGTAGTAGTTTCTAGTAGGGTCTTTAACCTACTGCTAGGGTCTGATTTAGTAGTAGTTTCTAGTAGGGTATTTAACCTACTGGTAGTGTCTGATTTAGTAGTAGTTTCTAGTAGGGTATTTAACCTACTGGTAGGGTCTGATTTAGTAGTAGTTTCTAGTAGGGTCTTTAACCTACTGGTAGGGTCTGATTTAGTAATAGTTTCTAGTAGGGTCTTTAATCTACTGCTAGGGTCTGATTTAGTAGTAGTTTCTAGTAGGGTCTTTAACCTACTGCTAGGGTCTGATTTAGTAGTAGTTTCTAGTAGGGTCTTTAACCTACTGGTAGGGTCTGATTTAGTAGTAGTTTCTAGTAGGGTCTTTTTAATCTAGTGGTAGGGTCTGATTTAGTAGTAGTTTCTAGTAGGGTCTTTAACCTACTGGTAGGGTCTGATTTAGTAGTAGTTTCTAGTAGGGTCTTTAACCTACTGGTAGGGTCTGATTTAGTAGTAGTTTCTAGTAGGGTCGTTAACCTACTGCTAGGGTCTGATTTAGTAGTAGTTTCTAGTAGGGTCTTTAACCTACTGGTAGGGTCTGATTTAGTAGTAGTTTCTAGTAGGGTCTTTAACCTACTGGTAGGGTCTGATTTAGTAGTAGTTTCTAGTAGGGTCTTTAACCTACTGGTAGGGTCTGATTTAGTAGTAGTTTCTAGTAGGGTCTTTAATCTAGTGGTAGGGTTTGATTTAGTAGTAGTTTCTAGTAGGGTCTTTAACCTACTGCTAGGGTCTGATTTAGTAGTAGTTTCTAGTAGGGTCTTTAATCTAGTGGTAGGGTCTGATTTAGTAGTAGTTTCTAGTAGGGTCTTTAACCTACTGCTAGGGTCTGATTTAGTAGTAGTTTCTAATAGGGTCTTTAATCTACTGCTAGGGTCTGATTTAGTAGTAGTTTCTAGTAGGGTCTTTAATCTACTGCTAGGGTCTGATTTAGTAGTAGTTTCTAGTAGGGTCTTTAATCTACTGGTAGGGTCTGATTTAGTAATAGTTTCTAGTAGGGTCTTTAATCTACTGCTAGGGTCTGATTTAGTAGTAGTTTCTAGTAGGGTCTTTGACCTACTGCTAGGGTCTGATTTAGTAGTAGTTTCTATTAGGGTCTTTAACCTACTGGTAGGGTCTGATTTAGTAGTAGTTTCTAGTAGGGTCTTTAACCTACTGGTAGGGTCTGATTTAGTAGTAGTTTCTAGTAGGGTCTTTAACCTACTGCTAGGGTCTGATTTAGTAGTAGTTTCTAGTAGGGTCTTTAACCTACTGCTAGGGTCTGATTTAGTAGTAGTTTCTAGTAGGGTCTTTAAACCTACTGGTAGGGTCTGATTTAGTAGTAGTTTCTAGTAGGGTCTTTAACCTACTGCTAGGGTCTGATTTAGTAGTAGTTTCTAGTAGGGTCTTTAACCTACTGCTAGGGTCTGATTTAGTAATAGTTTCTAGTAGGGTCTTTAATCTACTGCTAGGGTCTGATTTAGTAGTAGTTTCTAGTAGGGTCTTTGACCTACTGCTAGGGTCTGATTTAGTAGTAGTTTCTAGTAGGGTCGTTAACCTACTGCTAGGGTCTGATTTAGTAGTAGTTTCTAGTAGGGTCTTTAACCTACTGCTGTCTGATTTAGGGTTTCTGATTTAGTAGTAGTTTTTAGTAGGGTCTTTAACCTACTGGTAGGGTCTGATTTAGTAGTAGTTTCTAGTAGGGTCTTTAACCTACTGGTAGGGTCTGATTTAGTAGTAGTTTCTAGTAGGGTCTTTAATCTAGTGGTAGGGTTCTGATTTAGTAGTAGTTTCTAGTAGGGTCTTTAACCTACTGCTAGGGTCTGATTTAGTAGTAGTTTCTAGTAGGGTCTTTAACCTACTGGTAGGGTCTGATTTAGTAGTAGTTTCTAGTAGGGTCTTTAACCTACTGGTAGGGTCTGATTTAGTAGTAGTTTCTAGTAGGGTCTTTAACCTACTGCTAGGGTCTGATTTAGTAGTAGTTTCTAGTAGGGTCATTAACCTACTGCTAGGGTCTGATGTAGTAGTAGTTTCTAGTAGGGTCTTTAATCTACTGCTAGGGTCTGATTTAGTAGTAGTTTCTAGTAGGGTCTTTAATCTACTGCTAGGGTCTGATTTAGTAGTAGTTTCTAGTAGGGTCTTTAATCTACTGGTAAGGTCTGATTTAGTAATAGTTTCTAGTAGGGTCTTTAATCTACTGGTAGGGTCTGATTTAGTAATAGTTTCTAGTAGGGTCTTTGACCTACTGCTAGGGTCTGATTTAGTAGTAGTTTCTAGTAGGGTCTTTGACCTACTGCTAGGGTCTGATTTAGTAGTAGTTTCTATTAGGGTCTTTAACCTACTGCTAGGGTCTGATTTAGTAGTAGTTTCTAGTAGGGTCTTTAACCTACTGGTAGGGTCTGATTTAGTAGTAGTTTCTAGTAGGGTCTTTAACCTACTGCTAGGGTCTGATTTAGTAGTAGTTTCTAGTAGGGTCTTTAACCTACTGCTAGGGTCTGATTTAGTAGTAGTTTCTAGTAGGGTCTTTAACCTACTGCTAGGGTCTGATTTAGTAGTAGTTTCTAGTAGGGTCTTTAAACCTACTGGTAGGGTCTGATTTAGTAGTAGTTTCTAGTAGGGTCTTTAACCTACTGCTAGGGTCTGATTTAGTAATAGTTTCTAGTAGGGTCTTTAACCTACTGCTAGGGTCTGATTTAGTAGTAGTTTCTAGTAGGGTCTTTAACCTACTGGTAGGGTCTGATTTAGTAGTAGTTTCTAGTAGGGTCTTTAACCTACTGGTAGGGTCTGATTTAGTAGTAGTTTCTAGTAGGGTCCTTAACCTACTGCTAGGGTCTGATGTAGTAGTAGTTTCTAGTAGGGTCTTTAATCTACTGCTAGGGTCTGATTTAGTAGTAGTTTCTAGTAGGGTCTTTAATCTACTGCTAGGTCTGATTTAGTAGTAGTTTTAACCTAGATTTAGTAGTAGTTTCTTTAACCTACTGCTAGGGTCTGATTTAGTAGTAGTTTCTAGTAGTTTCTAGTAGGGTCTTTAAATCTACTGCTAGAGGGTCTGATTTAGTAATAGTTTCTAGTAGGGTCTTTAACCTACTGCTAGGGTCTGATTTAGTAGTAGTTTCTAGTAGGGTCTTTAACCTACTGGTAGGGTCTGATTTAGTAGTAGTTTCTAGTAGGGTCTTTAACCTACTGGTAGGGTCTGATTTAGTAGTAGTTTCTAGTAGGGTCTTTAACCTACTGGTAGGGTCTGATTTAGTAGTAGTTTCTAGTAGGGTCTTTAATCTACTGGTAGGGTCTGATTTAGTAGTAGTTTCTAGTAGGGTCTTTAACCTACTGCTAGGGTCTGATTTAGTAGTAGTTTCTAGTAGGGTCTTTAACCTACTGCTAGGGTCTGATTTAGTAGTAGTTTCTAGTAGGGTCTTTAACCTACTGCTAGGGTCTGATTTAGTAGTAGTTTCTAGTAGGGTCTTTAACCTACTGGTAGGGTCTGATTTAGTAGTAGTTTCTAGTAGGGTCTTTAACCTACTGCTAGGGTCTGATTTAGTAGTAGTTTCTAGTAGGGTCTTTAACCTACTGCTAGGGTCTGATTTAGTAGTAGTTTCTAGTAGGGTCTTTAACCTACTGCTAGGGTCTGATTTAGTAGTAGTTTCTAGTAGGGTCTTTAACCTACTGGTAGGGTCTGATTTAGTAGTAGTTTCTAGTAGGGTCTTTAACCTACTGCTAGGGTCTGATTTAGTAATAGTTTCTAGTAGGGTCTTTAACCTACTGCTAGGGTCTGATTTAGTAGTAGTTTCTAGTAGGGTCTTTAACCTACTGGTAGGGTCTGATTTAGTAGTAGTTTCTAGTAGGGTCTTTAACCTACTGGTAGGGTCTGATTTAGTAGTAGTTTCTAGTAGGGTCCTTAACCTACTGCTAGTGTCTGATGTAGTAGTAGTTTCTAGTAGGGTCTTTAATCTACTGCTAGGGTCTGATTTAGTAGTAGTTTCTAGTAGGGTCTTTAATCTACTGCTAGAGTCTGATTTAGTAGTAGTTTCTAATAGGGTCTTTAACCTACTGGTAGGGTCTGATTTAGTAGTAGTTTCTAGTAGGGTCTTTAATCTAGTGTTAGGGTCTGATTTAGTAGTAGTTTCTAGTAGGGTCTTTAACCTACTGCTAGGGTCTGATTTAGTAGTAGTTTCTAGTAGGGTCTTTAACCTACTGCTAGGGTCTGATTTAGTAGTAGTTTCTAGTAGGGTATTTAACCTACTGGTAGGGTCTGATTTAGTAGTAGTTTCTAGTAGGGTCTTTAACCTCCTGCTAGGGTCTGATTTAGTAGTAGTTTCTAGTAGGATATTTAACCTACTGGTAGTGTCTGATTTAGTAGTAGTTTCTAGTAGGGTATTTAACCTACTGGTAGGGTCTGATTTAGTAGTAGTTTCTAGTAGGGTATTTAACCTACTGGTAGGGTCTGATTTAGTAGTAGTTTCTAGTAGGGTCTTTAACCTCCTGCTAGGGTCTGATTTAGTAGTAGTTTCTAGTAGGATATTTAACCTACTGGTAGTGTCTGATTTAGTAGTAGTTTCTAGTAGGGTCTTTAACCTACTGCTAGGGTCTGATTTAGTAGTAGTTTCTAGTAGGGTATTTAACCTACTGGTAGTGTCTGATTTAGTAGTAGTTTCTAGTAGGGTCTTTAACCTACTGCTAGGGTCTGATTTAGTAGTAGTTTCTAGTAGGGTCTTTAACCTACTGGTAGGGTCTGATTTAGTAGTAGTTTCTTGTAGGGTCTTTAACCTACTGCTAGGGTCTGATTTAGTAGTAGTTTCTAGTAGGGTCTTTAACCTACTGCTAGGGTCTGATTTAGTAGTAGTTTCTAGTAGGGTCTTTAACCTACTGCTAGGGTCTGATTTAGTAGTAGTTTCTAGTAGGGTCTTTAAACCTACTGGTAGGGTCTGATTTAGTAGTAGTTTCTAGTAGGGTCTTTAACCTACTGCTAGGGTCTGATTTAGTAATAGTTTATAGTAGGGTCTTTAACCTACTGGTAGGGTCTGATTTAGTAGTAGTTTCTAGTAGGGTCTTTAACCTACTGGTAGGGTCTGATTTAGTAGTAGTTTCTCGTAGGGTCTTTAACCTACTGGTAGGGTCTGATTTAGTAGTAGTTTCTAGTAGGGTCTTTAACCTACTGGTAGGGTCTGATTTAGTAGTAGTTTCTAGTAGGGTCTTTAATCTACTGGTAGGGTCTGATTTAGTAGTAGTTTCTAGTAGGGTCTTTAACCTACTGCTAGGGTCTGATTTAGTAGTAGTTTCTAGTAGGGTCTTTAACCTACTGGTAGGGTCTGATTTAGTAGTAGTTTCTAGTAGGGTCTTTAACCTACTGGTAGGGTCTGATTTAGTAGTAGTTTCTAGTAGGGTCTTTAACCTACTGCTAGGGTCTGATTTAGTAGTAGTTTCTAGTAGGGTCTTTAACCTACTGCTAGGGTCTGATTTAGTAGTAGTTTCTATAGGGTCTTTAACTACTGCTAGGGTCTGATTTAGTAGTAGTTTCTAGTATGGTCTTTAATCTTTAGTAATTTAGTAGTAGTTTCTAGTAGGGTCTTTAACCTACTGCTAGGGTCTGATTTAGTAGTAGTTTCTAGTAGGGTCTTTAATCTACTGGTAGGGTCTGATTTAGTAGTAGTTTCTAGTAGGGTCTTTAACCTACTGGTAGGGTCTGATTTAGTAGTAGTTTCTAGTAGGGTCTTTAACCTACTGCTAGGGTCTGATTTAGTAGTAGTTTCTAGTAGGGTCTTTAACCTACTGCTAGGGTCTGATTTAGTAGTAGTTTCTAGTAGGGTCTTTAACCTACTGCTAGGGTCTGATTTAGTAGTAGTTTCTAGTAGGGTCTTTAATCTACTGCTAGGGTCTGATTTAGTAGTAGTTTCTAATAGGGTCTTTAACCTACTGGTAGGGTCTGATTTAGTAGTAGTTTCTAGTAGGGTCTTTAACCTACTGCTAGGGTCTGATTTAGTAGTAGTTTCTAGTAGGGTCTTTAACCTACTGCTAGGGTCTGATTTAGTAATAGTTTCTAGTAGGGTCTTTAATCTACTGCTAGGGTCTGATTTAGTAGTAGTTTCTAGTAGGGTCTTTAACCTACTGCTAGGGTCTGATTTAGTAGTAGTTTCTAGTAGGGTCTTTAACCTACTGCTAGGGTCTGATTTAGTAGTAGTTTCTAGTAGGGTCTTTAATCTACTGCTAGGGTCTGATTTAGTAGTAGTTTCTAGTAGGGTCTTTAACCTACTGGTAGGGTCTGATTTAGTAATAGTTTCTAGTAGGGTCTTTAATCTACTGCTAGGGTCTGATTTAGTAGTAGTTTCTAGTAGGGTCTTTAACCTACTGCTAGGGTCTGATTTAGTAATAGTTTCTAGTAGGGTCTTTAATCTACTGCTAGGGTCTGATTTAGTAGTAGTTTCTAGTAGGGTCTTTAACCTACTGCTAGGGTCTGATTTAGTAGTAGTTTCTAGTAGGGTCTTTAACCTACTGGTAGGGTCTGATTTAGTAGTAGTTTCTACTAGGGTCTTTAACCTACTGCTAGGGTTTAATTTAGTAGTAGTTTCTAGTAGGGTCTTTAACCTACTGCTAGGGTCTGATTTAGTAGTAGTTTCTAGTAGGGTCTTTAACCTACTGCTAGGGTCTGATTTAGTAGTAGTTTCTAGTAGGGTCTTTAACCTACTGGTAGGGTCTGATTTAGTAGTAGTTTCTAGTAGGGTCTTTAATCTACTGGTAGGGTCTGATTTAGTAGTAGTTTCTAGTAGGGTCTTTAACCTACTGCTAGGGTCTGATTTAGTAGTAGTTTCTAGTAGGGTCTTTAACCTACTGCTAGGGTCTGATTTAGTAGTAGTTTCTAGTAGGGTCTTTAACCTACTGCTAGGGTCTGATTTAGTAGTAGTTTCTAGTAGGGTCTTTAATCTACTGCTAGGGTCTGATTTAGTAGTAGTTTCTAGTAGGGTCTTTAATCTACTGGTAGGGTCTGATTTAGTAATAGTTTCTAGTAGGGTCTTTAATCTACTGCTAGGGTCTGATTTAGTAGTAGTTTCTAGTAGGGTCTTTAACCTACTGCTAGGGTCTGATTTAGTAGTAGTTTCTAGTAGGGTCTTTAACCTACTGGTAGGGTCTGATTTAGTAGTAGTTTCTAGTAGGGTCTTTAACCTACTGGTAGGGTCTGATTTAGTAGTAGTTTCTAGTAGGGTATTTAACCTACTGGTAGGGTCTGATTTAGTAGTAGTTTCTAGTAGGGTCTTTAACCTACTGCTAGGTCTGATTTAGTAGTAGTTTCTAGTAGGGTCTTTAACCTACTGCTAGGGTCTGATTTAGTAGTAGTTTCTAGTAGGGTCTTTAACCTACTGCTAGGGTCTGATTTAGTAGTAGTTTCTAGTAGGGTCTTTAACCTACTGGTAGGGTCTGATTTAGTAGTAGTTTCTAGTAGGGTCTTTAACCTACTGCTAGGGTCTGATTTAGTAGTAGTTTCTAGTAGGGTATTTAACCTACTGGTAGTGTCTGATTTAGTAGTAGTTTCTAGTAGGGTATTTAACCTACTGGTAGGGTCTGATTTAGTAATAGTTTCTAGTAGGGTCTTTAATCTACTGCTAGGGTCTGATTTAGTAGTAGTTTCTAGTAGGGTCTTTAACCTACTGCTAGGGTCTGATTTAGTAGTAGTTTCTAGTAGGGTCTTTAACCTACTGCTAGGGTCTGATTTAGTAGTAGTTTCTAGTAGGGTCTTTAACCTACTGCTAGGGTCTGATTTGGTAGTAGTTTCTAGTAGGGTCTTTAACCTACTGGTAGGGTCTGATTTAGTAGTAGTTTCTAGTAGGGTCTTTAATCTAGTGGTAGGGTTTGATTTAGTAATAGTTTCTAGTAGGGTCTTTAACCTACTGCTAGGGTCTGATTTAGTAGTAGTTTCTAGTAGGGTCTTTAACCTACTGCTAGGGTCTGATTTAGTAGTAGTTTCTAGTAGGGTCCTTAACCTACTGCTAGGGTCTGATGTAGTAGTAGTTTCTAGTAGGGTCTTTAATCTACTGCTAGGGTCTGATTTAGTAGTAGTTTCTAGTAGGGTCTTTAATCTACTGGTAGGGTCTGATTTAGTAGTAGTTTCTAGTAGGGTCTTTAATCTACTGGTAGGGTCTGATTTAGTAATAGTTTCTAGTAGGGTCTTTAATCTACTGCTAGGGTCTGATTTAGTAGTAGTTTCTAGTAGGGTCTTTAACCTACTGCTAGGGTCTGATTTAGTAGTAGTTTCTAGTAGGGTCTTTAACCTACTGCTAGGGTCTGATTTAGTAGTAGTTTCTAGTAGGGTCTTTAACCTACTGGTAGGGTCTGATTTAGTTTTAGTTTCTAGTAGGGTATTTAACCTACTGGTAGGGTCTGATTTAGTAATAGTTTCTAGTAGGGTCTTTAACCTACTGCTAGGGTCTGATTTAGTAGTAGTTTCTAGTAGGGTCTTTAACCTACTACTAGGGTCTGATTTAGTAGTAGTTTCTAGTAGGGTCTTTAACCTACTGCTAGGGTCTGATTTAGTAGTAGTTTCTAGTAGGGTATTTAACCTACTGGTAGGGTCTGATTTAGTAGTAGTTTCTAGTAGTGGGGGTATTTAACCTACTGCTAGGGTCTGATTTAGTAATAGTTTCTAGTAGGGTATTTAACCTACTGGTAGGTCTGATTTAGTAATAGTTTCTAGTAGGGTATTTAACCTACTGGTAGGGTCTGATTTAGTAGTAGTTTCTAGTAGGGTATTTAACCTACTGGTAGGGTCTGATTTAGTAGTAGTTTCTAGTAGGGTCTTTAACCTACTGCTGAGGGTCTGATTTAGTAGTAGTTTCTAGTAGGGTCTTTAACCTACTGGTAGGGTCTGATTTAGTAGTAGTTTCTAGTAGGGTCTTTAACCTACTGGTAGGGTCTGATTTAGTAGTAGTTTCTAGTAGGGTCTTTTAATTCACTGCTAGGGTCTGATTTAGTAGTAGTTTCTAGTAGGGTCTTTAATCTACTGCTAGGTCTGATTTAGTAGTAGTTTCTAGTAGGGTCTTTAATCTACTGCTAGGTCTGATTTAGTAGTAGTTTCTAGTAGGGTCTTTAACCTACTGGTAGGGTCTGATTTAGTAGTAGTTTCTAGTAGGGTCTTTAACCTAGTGTTAGGGTCTGATTTAGTAGTAGTTTCTAGTAGGGTCTTTAACCTACTGCTAGGGTCTGATTTAGTAGTAGTTTCTAGTAGGGTCTTTAACCTACTGCTAGGGTCTGATTTAGTAGTAGTTTCTAGTAGGGTCTTTAACCTACTGGTAGGGTCTGATTTAGTAGTAGTTTCTGGTAGTGTAGGGTCTTTAACCTACTGGTAGGGTCTGATTTAGTAGTAGTTTCTAGTAGGATATTTAACCTACTGGTAGGGTCTGATTTAGTAGTAGTTTCTAGTAGGGTCTTTAACCTCTGCTAGGGTCTGATTTAGTAGTAGTTTCTAGTAGGATATTTAACCTACTGGTAGTGTCTGATTTAGTAGTAGTTTCTAGTAGGGTCTTTAACCTACTGCTAGGGTCTGATTTAGTAGTAGTTTCTAGTAGGTATTTAACCTACTGGTAGTGTCTGATTTAGTAGTAGTTTCTAGTAGGGTCTTTAACCTACTGCTAGGGTCTGATTTAGTAGTAGTTTCTAGTAGGGTCTTTAACCTACTGGTAGGGTCTGATTTAGTAGTAGTTTCTTGTAGGGTCTTTAACCTACTGCTAGGGTCTGATTTAGTAGTAGTTTCTAGTAGGGTCTTTAACCTACTGCTAGGGTCTGATTTAGTAGTAGTTTCTAGTAGGGTCTTTAACCTACTGCTAGGGTCTGATTTAGTAGTAGTTTCTAGTAGGGTCTTTAACCTACTGGTAGGGTCTGATTTAGTAGTAGTTTCTAGTAGGGTCTTTAACCTACTGCTAGGGTCTGATTTAGTAATAGTTTATAGTAGGGTCTTTAACCTACTGGTAGGGTCTGATTTAGTAGTAGTTTCTAGTAGGGTCTTTAACCTACTGGTAGGGTCTGATTTAGTAGTAGTTTCTCGTAGGGTCTTTAACCTACTGGTAGGGTCTGATTTAGTAGTAGTTTCTAGTAGGTCTTTAACCTACTGCTAGGGTCTGATTTAGTAGTAGTTTCTAGTAGGGTCTTTAACCTACTGGTAGGGTCTGATTTAGTAGTAGTTTCTAGTAGGGTCTTTAATCTACTGGTAGGGTCTGATTTAGTAGTAGTTTCTAGTAGGGTCTTTACTGCTAGGGTCTGATTTAGTAGTAGTTTCTAGTAGGGTCTTTAACCTACTGGTAGGGTCTGATTTAGTAGTAGTTTCTAGTAGGTCTTTAACCTACTGGTAGGGTCTGATTTAGTAGTAGTTTCTAGTAGGGTCTTTAACCTACTGCTAGGGTCTGATTTAGTAGTAGTTTCTAGTAGGGTCTTTAACCTGCTGCTAGGGTCTGATTTAGTAGTAGTTTCTAATAGGGTCTTTAATCTACTGGTAGGGTCTGGTTTGTAGTAGTTTCTAGTATGGTCTGATCTTTAGTAGTAGTTTCTAGTAGGGTCCTTAACCTACTGCTAGGGTCTGATGTAGTAGTAGTTTCTAGTAGGGTCTTTAATCTACTGCTAGGGTCTGATTTAGTAGTAGTTTCTAATAGGGTCTTTAACCTACTGGTAGGGTCTGATTTAGTAGTAGTTTCTAGTAGGGTCTTTAACCTACTGCTAGGGTCTGATTTAGTAGTAGTTTCTAGTAGGGTCCTTAACCTACTGCTAGGGTCTGATGTAGTAGTAGTTTCTAGTAGGGTCTTTAATCTACTGCTAGGGTCTGATTTAGTAGTAGTTTCTAGTAGGGTCTTTAATCTACTGCTAGGGTCTGATTTAGTAGTAGTTTCTAGTAGGGTCTTTAACCTACTGGTAGGGTCTGATTTAGTAGTAGTTTCTAGTAGGGTCTTTAATCTACTGCTAGGGTCTGATTTAGTAGTAGTTTCTAGTAGGGTCTTTAACCTACTGCTAGGGTCTGATTTAGTAATAGTTTCTAGTAGGGTCTTTAATCTACTGCTAGGGTCTGATTTAGTAGTAGTTTCTAGTAGGGTCTTTAACCTACTGCTAGGGTCTGATTTAGTAGTAGTTTCTAGTAGGGTCTTTAACCTACTGCTAGGGTCTGATTTAGTAGTAGTTTCTAGTAGGGTCTTTAATCTACTGCTAGGGTCTGATTTAGTAGTAGTTTCTAGTAGGGTCTTTAACCTACTGCTAGGGTCTGATTTAGTAGTAGTTTCTAGTAGGGTCTTTAACCTACTGCTAGGGTCTGATTTAGTAGTAGTTTCTAGTAGGGTCTTTAACCTACTGCTAGGGTCTGATTTAGTAAGTAGTTTCTAGTAGGGTCTTTAATCTCTCTAGGGTCTGATTTAGTAGTAGTTTCTAGTAGGGTCTTTAACCTACTGCTAGGGTCTGATTTAGTAGTAGTTTCTAGTAGGGTCTTTAACCTACTGGTAGGGTCTGATTTAGTAGTAGTTTCTACTAGGGTCTTTAACCTACTGCTAGGGTTTAATTTAGTAGTAGTTTCTAGTAGGGTCTTTAACCTACTGCTAGGGTCTGATTTAGTAGTAGTTTCTAGTAGGGTCTTTAACCTACTGCTAGGGTCTGATTTAGTAGTAGTTTCTAGTAGGGTCTTTAACCTACTGGTAGGGTCTGATTTAGTAGTAGTTTCTAGTAGGGTCTTTAATCTAGTGGTAGGGTTTGATTTAGTAATAGTTTCTAGTAGGGTCTTTAACCTACTGCTAGGGTCTGATTTAGTAGTAGTTTCTAGTAGGGTCTTTAACCTACTGCTAGGGTCTGATTTAGTAGTAGTTTCTAGTAGGGTCCTTAACCTACTGCTAGGGTCTGATGTAGTAGTAGTTTCTAGTAGGGTCTTTAATCTACTGCTAGGGTCTGATTTAGTAGTAGTTTCTAGTAGGGTCTTTAATCTACTGGTAGGGTCTGATTTAGTAATAGTTTCTAGTAGGGTCTTTAATCTACTGCTAGGGTCTGATTTAGTAGTAGTTTCTAGTAGGGTCTTTAACCTACTGCTAGGGTCTGATTTAGTAGTAGTTTCTAGTAGGGTATTTAACCTACTGCTAGGGTCTGATTTAGTAGTAGTTTCTAGTAGGGTCTTTAACCTACTGGTAGGGTCTGATTTAGTTTTAGTTTCTAGATTATTTAACCTACTGGTAGGGTATTTTTAACCTAGTTTCTGGTAGGGGTCTGATTTAGTAGTAGTTTCTAGTAGGGTCTTTAACCTACTACTAGGGTCTGATTTAGTAGTAGTTTCTAGTAGGGTCTTTAACCTATTGCTAGGGTCTGATTTAGTAGTAGTTTCTAGTAGGGTCTGATTTTAACCTACTGGTAGGGTCTGATTTAGTAGTAGTTTCTAGTAGGGTCTTTTACTGCTAGGGTCTGATTTAGTAGTAGTTTCTAGTAGGGTATTTAACCTACTGGGTCTGATTTAGTAGTAGTTTCTAGTGGGCATATTTAACCTACTGGTAGGGTCTGATTTAGTAATAGTTTCTACTAGGGTCTTTAATCTACTGGGTCTGATTTAGTAGTAGTTTCTAGTCTGATTTAGGGTTTCTTTAACCTACTGCTAGGGTCTGATTTAGTAGTAGTTTCTAGTAGGGTCTTTAACCTACTGCTAGGGTCTGATTTGGTAGTAGTTTCTAGTAGGGTCTTTAACCTACTGGTAGGGTCTGATTTAGTAGTAGTTTCTAGTAGGGTCTTTAATCTACTGGTAGGGTTTGATTTAGTAGTAGTTTCTAGTAGGGTCTTTAACCTACTGCTAGGTCTGATTTAGTAGTAGTTTCTAGTAGGGTCTTTAACCTACTGCTAGGGTCTGATTTAGTAGTAGTTTCTAGTAGGGTCCTTAACCTACTGCTAGGGGTCTGATGTAGTAGTAGTTTCTAGTAGGGTCTTTAATCTACTGCTAGGGTCTGATTTAGTAGTAGTTTCTAGTAGGGTCTTTAATCTACTGGTAGGTCTGATTTAGTAGTAGTTTCTAGTAGGGTCTTTAATCTACTGGTAGGGTCTGATTTAGTAATAGTTTCTAGTAGGGTCTTTAATCTACTGCTAGGGTCTGATTTAGTAGTAGTTTCTAGTAGGGTCTTTAACCTACTGCTAGGGTCTGATTTAGTAGTAGTTTCTAGTAGGGTCTTTAACCTACTGCTAGGTCTGATTTAGTAGTAGTTTCTAGTAGGGTCTTTAACCTACTGGTAGGGTCTGAGTTTTAGTTTCTAGTAGTTTCTAGTATTTAGTCTTTAAGGGTCTTTTAACCTACTGCTAGGGTCTGATTTAGTAGTAGTTTCTAGTAGGGTCTTTAACCTACTACTAGGGTCTGATTTAGTAGTAGTTTCTAGTAGGGTCTTTAACCTACTGCTAGGGTCTGATTTAGTAGTAGTTTCTAGTAGGGTATTTAACCTACTGGTAGGGTCTGATTTAGTAGTAGTTTCTAGTAGGGTCTTTAACCTACTGCTAGGGTCTGATTTAGTAGTAGTTTCTAGTAGGGTATTTAACCTACTGGTAGTGTCTGATTTAGTAATAGTTTCTAGTAGGGTATTTAACCTACTGGTAGGGTCTGATTTAGTTTTAGTTTCTAGTAGGGTATTTAACCTACTGGTAGGGTCTGATTTAGTAATAGTTTCTAGTAGGGTCTTTAACCTACTGCTAGGGTCTGATTTAGTAGTAGTTTCTAGTAGGGTATTTAACCTACTGGTAGTGTCTGATTTAGTAGTAGTTTCTAGTAGGGTATTTAACCTACTGGTAGGGTCTGATTTAGTAGTAGTTTCTAGTAGGGTCTTTAACCTACTGGTAGGGTCTGATTTAGTAACAGTTTCTAGTAGGGTCTTTAATCTACTGCTAGGGTCTGATTTAGTAGTAGTTTCTAGTAGGGTCTTTAACCTACTGCTAGGGTCTGATTTAGTAGTAGTTTCTAGTAGGGTCTTTAACCTACTGGTGGGGTCTGATTTAGTAGTAGTTTCTAGTAGGGTCTTTTTAATCTAGTGTTAGGGTCTGATTTAGTAGTAGTTTCTAGTAGGGTCTTTAACCTACTGGTAGGGTCTGATTTAGTAGTAGTTTCTAGTAGGGTCTTTAACCTACTGGTAGGGTCTGATTTCGTAGTAGTTTCTAGTAGGGTCTTTAACCTACTGGTAGGGTCTGATTTAGTAGTAGTTTCTAGTAGGGTCTTTAACCTACTGGTAGGGTCTGATTTAGTAGTAGTTTCTAGTAGGGTCTTTAACCTACTGGTAGGGTCTGATTTAGTAGTAGTTTCTAGTAGGGTCTTTAACCTACTGGTAGGGTCTGATTTAGTAGTAGTTTCTAGTAGGGTCTTTAACCTACTGGTAGGGTCTGATTTAGTAGTAGTTTCTAGTAGGGTCTTTAATCTAGTGGTAGGGTTTGATTTAGTAGTAGTTTCTAGTAGGGTCTTTAACCTACTGGTAGGGTCTGATTTAGTAGTAGTTTCTAGTAGGGTATTTAACCTACTGGTAGGGTCTGATTTAGTAGTAGTTTCTAGTAGGGTCTTTAACTTACTGGTAGGGTCTGATTTAGTAATAGTTTCTAGTAGGGTCTTTAATCTACTGCTAGGGTCTGATTTAGTAGTAGTTTCTAGTAGGGTCTTTAACCTACTGCTAGGGTCTGATTTAGTAGTAGTTTCTAGTAGGGTCTTTACTCTACTGGTAGGGTCTGATTTAGTAGTAGTTTCTAGTAGGGTCTTTAATCTAGTGGTAGGGTCTGATTTAGTAGTAGTTTCTAGTAGGGTCTTTAATCTACTGGTAGGGTCTGATTTAGTAGTAGTTTCTAGTAGGGTCTTTAACCTACTGGTAGGGTCTGATTTTGTAGTAGTTTCTAGTAGGGTCTTTAACCTACTGGTAGGGTCTGATTTAGTAGTAGTTTCTAGTAGGGTCTTTAACCTACTGGTAGGGTCTGATTTAGTAGTAGTTTCTAGTAGGGTCTTTAACCTACTGCTAGGGTCTGATTTAGTAGTAGTTTCTAGTAGGGTCTTTAACCTACTGGTAGGGTCTGATTTAGTAGTAGTTTCTAGTAGGGTCTTTAACCTACTGCTAGGGTCTGATTTAGTAGTAGTTTCTAGTAGGGTCTTTAACCTACTGGTAGGGTCTGATTTAGTAATAGTTTCTAGTAGGGTCTTTAATCTACTGCTAGGGTCTGATTTAGTAGTAGTTTCTAGTAGGGTCTTTAACCTACTGCTAGGGTCTGATTTAGTAGTAGTTTCTAGTAGGGTCTTTAACCTACTGGTAGGGTCTGATTTAGTAGTAGTTTCTAGTAGGGTCTTTAACCTACTGCTAGGGTCTGATTTAGTAGTAGTTTCTAGTAGGGTCTTTACTCTACTGGTAGGTTCTGATTTAGTAGTAGTTTCTAGTATGGTCTTTAATCTACTGGTAGGGTCTGATTTAGTAGTAGTTTCTAGTAGGGTCTTTAACCTACTGCTAGGGTCTGATTTAGTAGTAGTTTCTAGTAGGGTCTTTAACCTACTGGTAGGGTCTGATTTAGTAATAGTTTCTAGTAGGGTCTTTAACCTACTGGTAGGGTCTGCTTTAGTAGTAGTTTCTAGTAGGGTCTTTAACCTACTGCTAGGGTCTGATTTAGTAGTAGTTTCTAGTAGGGTCTTTAACCTGCTGCTAGGGTCTGATTTAGTAGAAGTTTCTAATAGGGTCTTTAACCTACTGGTAGGGTCTGATTTAGTAGTAGTTTCTAGTAGGGTCTTTAATCTAGTGGTAGGGTCTGATTTAGTAGTAGTTTCTAGTAGGGTCTTTAACCTACTGCTAGGGTCTGATTTAGTAGTAGTTTCTAGTAGGGTCTTTAACCTACTGCTAGGGTCTGATTTAGTAGTAGTTTCTAGTAGGGTATTTAACCTACTGGTAGGGTCTGATTTAGTAGTAGTTTCTAGTAGGGTCTTTAACCTACTGCTAGGGTCTGATTTAGTAGTAGTTTCTAGTAGGGTATTTAACCTACTGGTAGGGTCTGATTTAGTAGTAGTTTCTAGTAGGGTATTTAACCTACTGGTAGGGTCTGATTTAGTAGTAGTTTCTAGTAGGGTCTTTAACCTACTGGTAGGGTCTGATTTAGTAATAGTTTCTAGTAGGGTCTTTAATCTACTGCTAGGGTCTGATTTAGTAGTAGTTTCTAGTAGGGTCTTTAACCTACTGTAGGGTCTGATTTAGTAGTAGTTTCTAGTAGGGTCTTTAACCTACTGGTAGGGTCTGATTTAGTAGTAGTTTCTAGTAGGGTCTTTAACCTACTGGTAGGGTCTGATTTAGTAGTAGTTTCTAGTAGGGTCTTTAACCTACTGCTAGGGTCTGATTTAGTAGTAGTTTCTAGTAGGGTCTTTAACCTACTGCTAGGGTCTGATTTAGTAGTAGTTTCTAGTAGGGTCTTTAACCTACTGGTAGGGTCTGATTTAGTAGTAGTTTCTAGTAGGGTCTTTAATCTACTGGTAGGGTCTGATTTAGTAGTAGTTTCTAGTAGGGTCTTTAACCTACTGCTAGGGTCTGATTTAGTAGTAGTTTCTAGTAGGGTCTTTAACCTACTGGTAGGGTCTGATTTAGTAGTAGTTTCTAGTAGGGTCTTTAACCTACTGCTAGGGTCTGATTTAGTAGTAGTTTCTAGTAGGGTCTTTAACCTACTGGTAGGGTCTGATTTAGTAGTAGTTTCTAGTAGGGTCTTTAGTCTAGTGGTAGGGTTTGATTTAGTAGTAGTTTCTAGTAGGGTCTTTAACCTACTGGTAGGGTCTGATTTAGTAGTAGTTTCTAGTAGGGTCTTTAATCTAGTGGTAGGGTCTGATTTAGTAGTAGTTTCTCGTAGGGTCTTTAACCTACTGCTAGGGTCTGATTTAGTAGTAGTTTCTAATAGGGTCTTTAACCTACTGGTAGGGTCTGATTTAGTAGTAGTTTCTAGTAGGGTCTTTAACCTACTGCTAGGGTCTGATTTAGTAGTAGTTTCTAGTAGGGTCTTTAATCTACTGCTAGGGTCTGATTTAGTAGTAGTTTCTAGTAGGGTCTTTAATCTACTGCTAGGGTCTGATTTAGTAGTAGTTTCTAGTAGGGTCTTTAATCTACTGGTAGGGTCTGATTTAGTAATAGTTTCTAGTAGGGTCTTTAACCTACTGCTAGGGTCTGATTTAGTAGTAGTTTCTAGTAGGGTCTTTAACCTACTGCTAGGGTCTGATTTAGTAGTAGTTTCTAACAGGGTCTTTAACCTACTGGTAGGGTCTGATTTAGTAGTAGTTTCTAGTAGAGTCTTTAACCTACTGCTAGGGTCTGATTTAGTAGTAGTTTCTAGTAGGGTCCTTAACCTACTGCTAGGGTCTGATGTAGTAGTAGTTTCTAGTAGGGTCTTTAATCTACTGCTAGGGTCTGATTTAGTAGTAGTTTCTAGTAGGGTCTTTAATCTACTGCTAGGGTCTGATTTAGTAGTAGTTTCTAGTAGGGTCTTTAATCTACTGGTAGGGTCTGATTTAGTAATAGTTTCTAGTAGGGTCTTTAATCTACTGCTAGGGTCTGATTTAGTAGTAGTTTCTAGTAGGGTCTTTAACCTACTGCTAGGGTCTGATTTAGTAGTAGTTTCTAGTAGGGTCTTTAACCTACTGCTAGGGTCTGATTTAGTAGTAGTTTCTAGTAGGGTCTTTAACCTACTGGTAGGGTCTGATTTAGTAGTAGTTTCTAGTAGGGTCTTTAACCTACTGCTAGGGTCTGATTTAGTAGTAGTTTCTAGTAGGGTCTTTACTCTACTGGTAGGGTCTGATTTAGTAGTAGTTTCTAGTATGGTCTTTAATCTACTGGTAGGGTCTGATTTAGTAGTAGTTTCTAGTAGGGTCTTTAACCTACTGCTAGGGTCTGATTTAGTAGTAGTTTCTAGTAGGGTCTTTAACCTACTGGTAGGGTCTGATTTAGTAATAGTTTCTAGTAGGGTCTTTAACCTACTGGTAGGGTCTGCTTTAGTAGTAGTTTCTAGTAGGGTCTTTAACCTACTGCTAGGGTCTGATTTAGTAGTAGTTTCTAGTAGGGTCTTTAACCTGCTGCTAGGGTCTGATTTAGTAGTAGTTTCTAATAGGGTCTTTAACCTACTGGTAGGGTCTGATTTAGTAGTAGTTTCTAGTAGGGTCTTTAATCTAGTGGTAGGGTCTGATTTAGTAGTAGTTTCTAGTAGGGTCTTTAACCTACTGCTAGGGTCTGATTTAGTAGTAGTTTCTAGTAGGGTCTTTAACCTACTGCTAGGGTCTGATTTAGTAGTAGTTTCTAGTAGGGTATTTAACCTACTGGTAGGGTCTGATTTAGTAGTAGTTTCTAGTAGGGTCTTCAACCTACTGCTAGGGTCTGATTTAGTAGTAGTTTCTAGTAGGGTATTTAACCTACTGGTAGGGTCTGATTTAGTAGTAGTTTCTAGTAGGGTATTTAACCTACTGGTAGGGTCTGATTTAGTAGTAGTTTCTAGTAGGGTCTTTAACCTACTGGTAGGGTCTGATTTAGTAATAGTTTCTAGTAGGGTCTTTAATCTACTGCTAGGGTCTGATTTAGTAGTAGTTTCTAGTAGGGTCTTTAACCTACTGCTAGGGTCTGATTTAGTAGTAGTTTCTAGTAGGGTCCTTAACCTACTGGTAGGGTCTGATTTAGTAGTAGTTCCTAGTAGGGTCTTTAATCTAGTGGTAGGGTCTGATTTAGTAGTAGTTTCTAGTAGGGTCTTTAACCTACTGGTAGGGTCTGATTTAGTAGTAGTTTCTAGTAGGGTCTTTAACCTACTGCTAGGGTCTGATTTAGTAGTAGTTTCTAGTAGGGTCTTTAACCTACTGCTAGGGTCTGATTTAGTAGTAGTTTCTAGTAGGGTCTTTAACCTACTGGTAGGGTCTGATTTAGTAGTAGTTTCTAGTAGGGTCTTTAATCTACTGGTAGGGTCTGATTTAGTAGTAGTTTCTCGTAGGGTCTTTAACCTACTGCTAGGGTCTGATTTAGTAGTAGTTTCTAGTAGGGTCTTTAATCTACTGCTAGGGTCTGATTTAGTAGTAGTTTCTAGTAGGGTCTTTAATCTACTGCTAGGGTCTGATTTAGTAGTAGTTTCTAGTAGGGTCTTTAATCTACTGGTAGGGTCTGATTTAGTAATAGTTTCTAGTAGGGTCTTTAATCTACTGCTAGGGTCTGATTTAGTAGTAGTTTCTAGTAGGGTCTTTAACCTACTGGTAGGGTCTGATTTAGTAGTAGTTTCTAGTAGGGTCTTTAACCTACTGGTAGGGTCTGATTTAGTAGTAGTTTCTAGTAGGGTCTTTAGCCTACTGCTAGGGTCTGATTTAGTAGTAGTTTCTAGTAGGGTCTTTAACCTACTGCTAGGGTCTGATTTAGTAGTAGTTTCTAATAGGGTCTTTAACCTACTGGTAGGGTCTGATTTAGTAGTAGTTTCTAGTAGGGTCTTTAATCTAGTGGTAGGGTCTGATTTAGTAGTAGTTTCTAGTAGGGTCTTTAACCTACTGCTAGGGTCTGATTTAGTAGTAGTTTCTAGTAGGGTCTTTAATCTAGTGGTAGGGTCTGATTTAGTAGTAGTTTCTAGTAGGGTCTTTAACCTACTGCTAGGGTCTGATTTAGTAGTAGTTTCTAGTAGGGTCTTTAACGTACTGCTAGGGTCTGATTTAGTAGTAGTTTCTAGTAGGGTCTTTAATCTACTGCTAGGGTCTGATTTAGTAGTAGTTTCTAGTAGGGTCTTTAATCTACTGCTAGGGTCTGATTTAGTAGTAGTTTCTAGTAGGGTCTTTAACCTACTGCTTCGGTCTGATTTAGTAGTAGTTTCTAAGTAGGGTCTTTAATCTACTGCTAGGGTCTGATTTAGTAGTAGTTTCTAGTAGGGTCTTTAACCTATTGCTAGGGTCTGATTTAGTAGTAGTTCCTTGTAGGGTCTTTAACCTACTGCTAGGGTCTGATTTAGTAGTAGTTTCTAGTAGGGTCTTTAACCTACTGCTAGGGTCTGATTTAGTAGTAGTTCCTTGTAGGGTCTTTAACCTACTGCTAGGGTCTGATTTAGTAGTAGTATCTAGTAGGGTCTTTAATCTACTGGTAGGGTCTGATTTAGTAGTAGTTTCTAGTAGGGTCTTTAACCTACTGCTAGGGTCTGATTTAGTAGTAGTTTCTAGTAGGGTCTTTAACCTACTGCTAGGGTCTGATTTAGTAGTAGTTTCTAGTAGGGTCTTTAATCTACTGCTAGGGTCTGATTTAGTAGTAGTTTCTAGTAGGGTCTTTAATCTACTGCTAGGGTCTGATTTAGTAGTAGTTTCTAGTAGGGTATTTAATCTACTGGTAGGGTCTGATTTAGTAGTAGTTTCTAGTAGGGTCTTTAATCTTCTGGTAGGGTCTGATTTAGTAGTAGTTTCTAGTAGGGTCTTTAATCTTCTGGTAGGGTCTGATTTAGTAGTAGTTTCTAGTAGGGTCTTTAAGCTACTGGCAGGGTTAAAGACCAAATATGTGGCCTTTACATCAAATCAAATTTGATTCGTCACATGCGCCAAATACAACATGTGTAGTAGACCTTACCGTGAAATGATTACTTACAAGCCCTTAACCAACAATGCAGTTTTAAGAAAATAGAGTTAATAAAATATTTACTAAATAAACTAAAGTAAAAAATATAATATAAATAACACAATGAAATTACAATTCCGAGGCTATATAGAGCAGGTACCGAGTCAATGTGCGGGGGTACAGGTTAGACGAGGTAATTTGTACATGTAGGTAGAGGTAAAGTGACATTGCATAGATAATTAACAGCGACTAGCAGCAGTGTCAATGTAAATAGTCCGGGTGGCCATTTGATTACTCTGTGACCTGTCTGTGAGTTGGGTGACCTCTGACATTTGACCCCTGTCTGTCCCTTTGTCTGTCTGTCCGTGTTGTAATTTTATGTGGTGCTCTGTGTCTACCACATGCTAGACCCTTATAATTACAGCTGCCACTCAAGCATTCATCCACCCCTCTCTCACTCTCTCTCGCTCTCTCTCTCTCGCTCTCTCTCTCTCTCTCTCTCTCTCTCTCTGTTTCTCTCTCTCTCTGTTTCTCTCTCTCGCTCTCTCTCTCTCTCTCTGTTTCTCTCTCTCTCTCTCTCTCTCTCTCTCTCTCTCTCTCTCTCTCTCTCTCTCTCTGTTTCTCTCTCTCTCTCTCTCTCTCTCTGTTTCTCTCTCTGATTCTCTCTCTGTTTCTCTCTCTCTCTCTCTCGCTCTCTCTCGCTCTGTTTCTCTCTCTCTGTTTCTCTCTCTCTCTGTTTCTCTCTCTCTCTCTCTCTCTGTTTCTCTCTCTGTTTCTCTCTCTCTCTCTCTCTCTCTCTCTGTTTCTCTCTCTGATTCTCTCTCTGTTTCTCTCTCTCTCTCTCTCTCTCGCTCTCTCTCGCTCTCTCTCTCGCTCTGTTTCTCTCTCTCTGTTTCTCTCTCTCTCTCTCTCTGTTTCTCTCTCTCTGTTTCTCTCTCTGTTTCCTCTCTCTGTTTCTCTCTCTCTCTCTCTGTCTCTCTCTCTCTCTCTCTCTGTTTCTCTCTCTCTCTCTCTGATCTCTCTCTGTTTCTCTCTCTGTTTCTCTCTCTCTCTCTCTCTCTGTTTCTCTCTCTCTCTCTCTCTCTCTGTTTCTCTCTCTGTTTCTCTCTCTCTCTCTCTCTCTCTCTTCTCTCTCTGTTTCTCCCTCTGTCTCTCTCTCTGTTTCTCTCTCTCTGTTTCTCTCTTTCTGTTTCTCTCTTTCTGTCTCTCTCTCTCGTCGGAGTGCATGCTGGGAGTGCATGCTGGGAGTGAGTCGTCATGCAGGGGTGATTGTGAGAGCGAGTTTTTGTATGTATATATATATATATATTGATTAGTTTAGTTGTTTTAAGGGTATCTTGTTTAAACTATCACTAAGCACGTATAGGGGTGGTGGGATCTTTGAGGTTGGTTTTTCGCGAGGGCACAACCAGCGGGTGGGGCTGGTTGCTATGGCCACTCGTGGAAATGGAGAGTTTGAAAAACTTAGTTGGAGGCATGGAGTAAAGATTCCTGCTGCGACAGGGTGTTCAGTGGAAGAATGTAGCTTGGCTGTGGGTGCTATCATTGGGTATGATAGCATCAAATCAGCCTCAAGGATGAATAGCGCTGTAGTGATATTCTTAGATTCAATTGAAAAGGTGAATAAAATAGTTGAGAGGGGTGTTGTGTTAAGGGAGACACAGACGCCGGTATTTCCGCTTATGAATCCGGCAAAGAAAGTCATGCTTTCTAACGTGCCACCATTTGTTAGAGATGAAGTGTTAGAGCGAGAGTTATCTCGCCATAGTCAAATAGTATCTACAATAAAGAAGGTTCCTTTTGGATGCAAATCTCCGTTGTTGAAACATGTCGTGTCTCATAGGAGACAAGTGCATATGATTTTAAAAAAGGAAGGAGATGAACTGAATTTAGCGTTTAGCTTTAAGATTGATGGATTTGATTATGTATTCTATGCATCTACTGAATCAATTAAATGCTTTGGATGTGGAAGAGAGGGGCATTTGGTGCGTAGTTGTCCCGAAAATGAGCGCGCTGAGCCTGGTAGTAGTTTTAGTGCGAGTGCAAATAACGCACCACCGCGAAGGGATGAACATAATAAGGGTACAGGAGAAGAGAGAAGGTGGGCAGATGTGGTTGGAAAAGCAGGAGAGGAAGGCAGTGTGGATACGGGGGCAATTGTGGTAGATCAGAACAAAGAGGGAGGGGAAACAGTAGGTGAGATTGCGACTGCCGTCGCTGAGGTGGTGCTGGAAAATGAAATTGGAAGTCAAGAAGAGATTGAAATAATGGAAAAGGAAGCGGATGTTTTCAAAATACCGAGGAGTAAAAGGAAGAATTTAAGGGGTGGTGAAGGGTCTAATTCTAAGAGAAAGGTAGAGTTTGATAAATCAATTGAAGATGAACAAGGTGTAGAGATGGTGGAGTATTCTTCTGGGGAGGATAGCGAGAGTGAGTCATCTGACGCGTCACAACAATATAGTGAGATAAATGGGGTGGAAGGGAGGTATTGGATCGAGAGGATAGTCAATTTTTGAAGTTGACAAAAGGGAAGAAATATATGCAGGATTACAATGTAACTGATTTTTTCCCTGAACGTGAATTGTTTATTGAATCAGCAAAGTTTCTGATGTCAAAAATTACAGGGGGAAGTTTGAAAAGCCCTGAAATTGCTAGACTCAAGAAAGTGGTCACAAGAGTGATAAGTGATGTAAATTCTAAAGAAAATGAAAGAGTTCAGTTGCAGTCTTAACTCTGTAAAGAGATGTGGTGGCTGGATCTTCCTCTGTATATATTTTTTTATCCATGAGCAGTTTTAAGATTTCTTCTTTAAACGTAAATGGGGCAAGAGATGTTAAAAAAAGAGCCATGATGTATGAGTTAATTAGGGGAAAGGGAAGTGACATAATTTTTCTACAAGAAACGCATAGTAATTTGGAAAATGAAGTTATGTGGCAACAGGAGGGGGGGGGGGGGTACAGTGGTGTGTAGTCATAAAAACTCAAAAAGTGGGGGTGTGGTTATCTTGTTCTCAAAAGGGTTTTTGCCGTTGTCATATGAGGTTGAAGAGGTAGTTGAGGGGAGGTTATTAAAAGTTAGAGCAAGGTATGAAAACATCACTATGTGTCTGATAAATGTAACGCCTCATTGTAACAAATGAATTGTGTGATATTTGGCGGAGTCAACATGGAGGAACAAGGCAGTACACCTGGGCACATGTGAGAGAGAACATCATCTCTATGGCCAGGTTAGATAGGTTTTATGTTTTTGAGCATCAATCTCAGGTCTGTAAATCAAGTGTGATAACCCCAGTGGGGTTTTCTGATCATTGTTTAATAACAGAGGTGGTGTTCATTAACGATGTAAAACCAAAAGCGCATACTGGCATTTTAATATAACTTTATTGAGTGATGCTCACTTCAGGAACTGTTTCAATTTTTTGGGGGAGAGGTGGAGATCTCAAAAGGCCAGTTTTGTATCCATTAAACAGTGGTGGGATATAGGGAAAATCCAGATTCAACAATTTTGTAATCAATACACGAGGAATGTCACCAAAGATATCACCAGATCATTGAAAGCCCTAGAGATTGAAATAGTGGAACTCATGACGTTGGTTGAGACCACAGGAGATCGAGGCCATACTCAGGCCCTCAAGAGGAGAAAAACTGCATTGGCAGACCTGCTGGGAATCAGAGCACAGGGGGCACTGGTGAGAAGTAAATTTCAGGGAATATCTGAAATGGATGCCTCATCCAAATTTTTCTTTGGTTTAGAGAAAAAGAATGGACAAAGAAAAATGATTCATTGTCTCAAATCAGCTGTTGGACAAGAGCTCACTAGCCCTAGTGAAATTAGAAAGAGGGCAGTAGAGTTCTATGCTGAGCTCTACAAGTGTGAGTACAAAGAGGACAAAACAGTGACACAGCAGTTCTTTGATGGGCTCCCAAAGGTGGCTGCAGAAGCTCAGGTTGAGCTTGAGCAACCATTGTCTTTGCAGGATTTATACACTGCATTAAAAGGCATGGAAAATGGAAGGGCACCAGGCATTGATGGGCTTCCCGTTGACTTTTTTAAGTCTTTTTGGGCTATGTTGGGAGAGGATTGGTTAGAAGTAGCTAATGATAGTTTAACCGGAGGGTTACCACCAATAAGCTGCAGAAGGGCTGTCCTCACCCTACTGCCCAAAAAGGGTGACCCGAGGGAGGTGAAGAACTGGAGGCCGGTGGCTTTATTGTGCACTGATTATAAGATATTGTCAAAAGCTTTGTCCAACAGGCTGAGGGAGGTGATGGGGCAAATCATACATACGGATCAGTCCTACTGTGTTCCTGGCAGGCAGATAGGGATAACATTTCTCTGATTCGTGATTTTTTGGACGTCTCTAGGGCTATTGGGTTGGATGCTGGTCTAATTTAAATTGATCAGGAAAAGGCATTTGACCGAGTTGAACATCAATATTTATGGCACACGTTTGAGGCGTTTGGGTTCAGCTCTGGTTTTATTGCCATGATAAAGGTGATATATGGTGACATTGAAAGTGTATTGAAAGTTAACGGTGGTTTGAGTGCTCCTTTTAAAGTGTGTAGAGGTATTAGGCAGGGATGTTCTATGTCAGGGATGTTATATGCCATTGCTATAGAGCCACTACTAAATAGCATTAGAAGTCGCATTGCAGGGGTGTGCCTTTCAGAGGATATTCCTCCTATTCGTCTCTCAGCCTATGCTGATGATGTAGTTGTGCTAGTGAAAAATCAAGCGGAGGTGGATAGCTTGAGTCTAATGGTTGATCGTTTTAGGGGAATATCCTCTGCAAAGGTAAATTGGGAAAAGAGTTGTGCGTTACAGATTGGAGAATGGTCTGGAGGGATCATGGCTTTGCCAGGGGGGCTAGAATGGTGTAAGGCAGGTTTTAAGTATCTTGGAGTGTACCTAGGAGATGAGGGGACTATGGAAAAAAATTGGAGTGGGGTGGTTGAAATGGTGGAAGGGAGGATGAGGAGATGGCGTTGGTTATTATCTCGTATGTCATATAGGGGGCGCACTATTATAGTTAACAATGTGATTGCATCTGCACTGTGTCATCGGTTGTCAGTTTTAGAACCACCATCTGGCCTTCTGGCTAAGATACAGGCAATTATTGTGGATTTCTTTTGGGATAAATATCACTGGGTTCCACAAAGTGTTTTGTATTTGTCAAAAGAAGAGGGGGGACAAGGTCTTGTACATCTTGCTAGTAGGGCTGCTGCTTTCCGGTTTCAGTTTATTCAAAGGTTGCTTTATGGACCGGAAAATGTGATGTGGAGAGGGGTGGCAGGTCTTATATTACAACGGGTTGGAGGATTAGGTTTAAAGAAGGCTTTATTTCTGGTTGATAGTAGCCAGATTTCTAGGGAGGGAGTACCTCCGTTTTACAGAGGCCTTCTCAGAGTGTGGAGCATAATGAAGGTGTCCAGACGAACTTCAGCGGAGTCAGTGCATTGGCTGTTGGAGGAACCTCTGGTGTATGGGGCAAGACTGGATTGTACAACTGCAGCTGTTCCACATTTCTCCAAGATTCTGGTGAAGGGGAAAATCATCACCTTAAGACAGTTAATGGCCATGGCTGGGCCCGCCTTAATGGATGGAAGACGGGTGGCAGAACATTTGGGGATGAGGTCGGAAAGGATTGTCGGACAAATGCTGGGGAGCTGTAGGAAGGCTCTGTCAGCGGAAGAATGGGGTATGCTTAGTAGCCACAAGAAGAAGGTACAAGATGAAGACATCTCATTTCCAAGACTAGGGATTACACCAAATATCCCAGAGTCAGAAAGAAAGGCGTTATTGCTGGATTTGAGAGGGTTGGAGGAGGTGGGTTTGGATGAGGTGAATGGGAAGGACTTGTATAGGGGGTGTGTCAAGGTGTTGAATAAAGATAAATTGAAAAATAGAAAAGACACTCCATGGAGGGTAAAATTGGGCATTGATGATAGGGTAAAGCCAGCATGGAGGGCACTGTACAAACCACCGTTACAAAAGGGTACTGGTGATATGCAATGGAGGGTTTTACATGGCATCATTGCAGTTAATGCTTTTGTATCTGTTATTAATTCAGATGTTAGAGATGGATGTCCTTTTTGTAATATAAGAGAAACCATTTTTCACTGTTTTATGGAGTGTGAGAGGATAAAACCTCTATTGGAAATGCTGGAATCTTTGTTTAAAGCTGTAGGGGAATTTTTCAATAACACTGTTTTTATTTTGGGGTTTCAATATAGTAAACAACAGAAAAGAAAATGTCAAATGTTAAATTTTATTTTGGGACAAGCTAAGATGTCAATTTTTCTGAGTAGAAAACATAAGATAGAAACGGGATATGGGAAGGATGTAAGATGTGTTTTTAAAGGATTAGTGAAAGCAAGAATAAAAGTAGATTTTGAGTTCTTTTCAGCTGTAAAAGATCTCCTATTATTTGAGGAGAAGTAGGCCTATGAAAGAGCGCTTTGTTTTGTAGAGGAGGGGAAATTATTTTTTGCTGATGAAATAAGTTGAATGTATACGTTATGTATTTATTTTTGTTTAGGAATTACATTTGTTGTTTCATTTCTGAAAAGGCAGTGTGTCATTTTTTTATGTTAACACTTGAGTAAAAAGTAAAGGTTTTATAAAAACTCAAAACTCTCTCTCTGTTTCTCTCTCTCTGTTTCTCTCTCTCTGCTTCTCTCTTTCTCTCTCTCTGCTTCTCTCTCTCTCTCTTCTCTCTCTCTGCTTCTCTC